>NC_053027.1:443683272-443851024 GCF_003073215.2 Triticum urartu
CTTCTCAAAATAACATGAACAAAGAAAGCTATCCCTACAAAATCATATAGTCTGGCTATGCTCTATTTTCACCGACAAAGTATTTAAATCATGCACAACCTCTATGACAAGCCAAGCAATTGTTTCATACTTTTGACATTTTCAAAACGTTTTCGATCTTCACGCAATACATGAGCATGAGCCATGGATATATCACTATATGTGGAATAGAATGGTGGTTGTGGAGAAGACAAAAAGGGAGAAGATAGTCTCACATCGACTAGGCGTATCAACGAGCTATGGAGATGCCCATCAATAGATATCAATGTGAGTGAGTAGGAATTGCCATGCAACGGATGCACTAGAGCTATAAGTATATGAAAGCTCAACAAAAGAAACTAAGTGGGTGTGCATCCAACTCGCTTGCTCACGAAGACCTAGGGCATTTTGAGGAAGCACATCATTGGAATATACAAGCCAAGTTCTATAATGAAAAATTCCCACTAGTATATGGAAGTGATAACATGAGAAACTCTCTACTATGAAGATCATGGTGCTACTTTGAAGCACAAGTGTGGTAAAAGGATAGTAACATTGTCCCTTCTCTATTTTTCTCTCATTTTTTTGGGCCTTCTCTTTTTTATGGCCTCTTTTTCTCTTCTTTTTTTCGTCCGGAGTCTCATCCCGACTTGTGGGGGAATCATAGTCTCCATCATCCTTTCCTCACTTGGGACAATGCTCTAAAAATGATGATCATCACACTTTTTATTTTTCTTACAACTCAACAATTACAACTCAATACTTAGAACAAAATATGACTCTATATGAATGCCTCCGGCGGTGTACTGGGATATGCATTGAATCAAGAGTGACAGGTGTGAAAGAATTATGAACGGTGGCTTTGCCACAAATACGATGTCAACTACATGATCATGCTAGCAATATGACAATGATGGAGCGTGTCATAATGAATGGAACGGTGGAAAGTTGCATGGCAATATATCTCAGAATGGCTATGGAAATGCCATGATAGGTAGGTATGGTGGCTGTTTTGAGGAAGGTATTTGGTGGGTGTATGATACCGGCGAAAAGTGCGCGGTATTAGAGAGGCTAGCAATGGTGGAAGGAAGGAAAGTGTGTATAATCCATGGACTCAACATTAGTCATAAAGAACTCATATACTTATTGCAAAAATCTAGAAGTTATCAAAGCAAAGTATTACGTGCATGCTCCTAGGGGGGATAGATTGGAAGGAAAAGACCATCGCTCGTCCCCGACCGCCACTCATAAGGAAGACAATCAATAAATAAATCATGCTCCGACTTCATCACATAACGGTTCACCATAAGTGCATGCTACGTGAATCACAAACTTTAACACAAGCATTTCTCAAATTCACAACTACTCAACTAGCATGACTCTAATATCACCATCCTCATATCTCAAAACAATTATCAAGCATCAATTTTTTTCTTAGTATTCAACGCACTCAAAAGAAAGTTTTACAAATCTTGAATACCAATCATATTATTATTAAGCAAATTACCATGCTATTAAGACTCTCAAAATAATCTAAGTGAAGCATGAGAGATCAATAGTTTCTATAAAACAAGTCCACCACCGTGCTCTAAAAGATATAAGTGAAGCACTAGAGCAAAATTATATAACTCAAAAGATATAAGTGAAGCACATAGAGTATAACTATAGAGCTCAAAAGATATAAGTGAAGCACATAGAGTACTCTATCAAATTCCAAATTATGTATGGCTCTCTCAAAAGGTGTGTACAACAAGGATGATTGTGGTAGACTAATAAGCAAAGACTCAAATCATAAAAGACACTCCAAGCAAAACACATATCATGTGGTGAATAAAAATATAGCTCCAAGTAAAGTTACCAATAGAAGTAGACGAAAGAGGGGATGCCTTCCGGGGCATCCCCAAGCTTTGGCTTTTAGATGTCCTTAGATTATCTTGGGGGTGCCATGGGCATCCCCAAGCTTAGGCTCTTGCCACTCCTTGTTCCATAATCCATCAAATCTTTACCCAAAACTTGAAAAATTCACAACACAAAACTTAAAGTAGAAAATCTCGTGAGCTCCGTTAGCGAAAGAAAAACAAAAGACCACTTCAAGGTACTGTAATGATCTTATTCTTTATTCATATTGGTGTTATACCTACTGTATTCCAACTTCTCTATGGTTTATAAACTATTTTATTAGCCATAGATTCATTAAAATAAGCAAACAACACAAGAAAAACAGAATCTGTCAAAAACAGAACAGTCTATAGTAATCTCTAGCTAGCACAAGATCTGGAACCCCAAAAATTCTAAAATAAATTTCTGGACGTTCGGAATTTATCTATTAATCATCTTCAAAAAGAATTAACTAAATATCTCTATCCAAATAAAAATGACAGCAGTTCTCGTGAGTGCTAAAGTTTCTGTTTTTTTACAGCAATTTCTACAAGACTTCTCCCAAGTCATCCCAAAGGTTCTACTTGGCACAAACACTAATTAAAAGCATAAAACCACATCTAAACAGAGGCTAGATGAATTATTTATTACTAAACAGGAGCAAAAAGCAAGGAACATAAATGAAATTGGGTTGCCTCCCAACAAGCGCTATCGTTTAGCGCCCCTAGCTAGGCAGGATGATTTCAATGATGCTCACATAAGAGATAAGAATTGTAACATAACGAGAGCATCATGAAGAATATGACTAGCACATTTAAGCCTAACCCACTTCCTATGCATATGGATTTTGTGAGCAAACAACTTGTGGGTACAATAATCAACTAGCATAGGAGGGTAAAACAAGCATAACTTGAAAACTTTAAGCACATAGAGAGGAAACTTGATATTATTGCAATTCCTACAAGCATATGTTCCTCCCTCATAATAATTTTCAGTAGAATCATGAATGAATTAAACAATATAACCAGAACCTAAAGCATTCTTTTCATGATCTATAAGCATAGAAATTTTATTACTCTCCACACAAGCAAAATTCTTCTCATTAATAGTAGTGGGAGCAAACTCAACAAAGTAACTATCAGTGGATTTAAAATTGAAATCAAGATGACAAGTTTCATTGTTATCATTATTATTTAAAGCATACGCATCATCACAATAATCATCATAGATAGGAGGCATGCTTTCATCATAGTAAATTTCCTCATCAAAACTTGGGGGACAAAAAATATCATCTTCATCAAACATAGCTTCCCCTAGCTTGTGGCTTTGCATATCATTAGCATCATGGATTTTCAAGGAATTCATACTAACAACATTGCAATCTTGCTCATCATTCAAATATTTAGTGCCAAACATTTTATAGATTTCTTCTTCTAGCACTTGAGCACAATTATCCTTTCCATCATACTCACGAAAGATATTAAAAATGTGAAGCGTATGAGATAAACATAATTCCATTTTTTGTAATTTTCTTTTATAAACTAAACTAGTGATAAAACAAGAAACTAAAAGACTCGATTGCAAGATCTAAAGATATACCTTCAAGCACTCACCTCCCCGGCAATGGCACCAGAAATTCTTCTTGCTACCTCTTGAGCACTGCGAAGGATTTCCCCGAAGAGGAGAGGATGATGCAACAAAGTAGCGTAAGTATTTCCCTCAGTTTTTGAGAACCAAGGTATCAATCCAGTAGGAGGCTACGCACGAGTCCCTCGTACCTACACAAAAACAATAGCTCAACGCAACCAACGCGCTTAGGGGTTGTCAATCCCTTCACGGTCACTTACGAAAGTGAGATCTGATAGAGATGATAAATAAGTTTTTTTGGTATTTTTGGTATAGAGATGCAAAGTGAAAAGTAAAAGAAAAGTAAAAGCAAAGCAATAATAAAGTGATGGAGATTGATATGATGACAAAGAGACCCGGGGGCCATAGGTTTCACCAGTGGCTTCTCTCAAGAGCATAAGTATTCTACGGTGGGTGAACAAATTACTGTTGAGAAATTGACAGAATTGAGCATAGTTATGAGAATATCTAGGTATGATCATGTATATAGGCATCACGTCCCAAACGAGTAGACCGACTCCTGCCTGCATCTACTACTATTACTCCACTCATCGACCGCTATCCAGCATGCATCTAGAGTATTAAGTTAAAAACAAAGTAACGCCTTAAGCAAGATGACATGATGTAGAGGGATAGTTTGATGCAATATGATAAAAAAACCATCTTGTTATCCTCGATGGCAACGATACAATACATGCCTTGCTGCCCCTTCTGTCACTGGGAAAGGACACCGCAAGATCGAACCCAAAGCTAAGCACTTCTCCCATGGCAAGAACAACCAATCTAGTAGGCCAAACCAAACTGATAATTCGAAGAGACTTGCAAAGATAACCAATCATACATAAAAGAATTCAGAGAAGATTCAAATATTATTCATAGATAGACTTGATCATAAACCCACAATTCATCGGTCTGAACAAACACGCCGCAAAAAGAAGATTACATTGACTAGATCTCCACGAGAGAGGGGGAGAACATTGTATTGAGATCCAAAAAGAGAGAAGAAGCCATCTAGCTACTAACTATGGACCCGTAGGTCTGAAATAAACTACTCACACTTCATCGGAGCGGCTTGGATGATGATGTAGAAGCCCTCCGTGATCGATGCCCCTTCCGGCAGAGCTCCGGAACAGGCCCCAAGATGGGATCTCGTGCATACAGAAAGTTACGGCAGTGGAATTAGGGTTTTGGCTCCGTATCTGATCGTTTGGGGGTACGCGGATATATATAGGAGGAACAAGTACGTCGGTGGAGCAACAGGGGGCCCATGAGGGTGGGGGCACGCCTGGGGGGGGCAGGCGCGCCCCCCTACCTCGTGGCCTCCTGTTAATTGGCTTGACGCAGGGTCCAAGTCTCCTGAGTTGTATTCGGTGAGAAAATCACGTTCCCAAAGGTTTCATTCCATTTGGACTCCGTTTGATATTCCTTTTCTTCGAAACCCTAAAACAGGCAAAAAACAGCAATTCTGGGCTGGGCTTCCGGTTAATAGGTTAGTCCCAAAAATAATATAAAAGTGGATAATAAAGCCCAATAATGTCCAAAACAGTAGATAATATAGCATGGAGCAATCAAAAATTATAGATACGTTGGAGACGTATCAAGCATCCCCAAGCTTAATTCCTGCTCGTCCTCGAGTAGGTAAATGATAAAAACAGAATTTTTGATGCGGAGTGCTACTTGCCATAATTTCAATGTAAATCTTCTTAATTGTGGTATGAATATTCAGATTCAAAAGATTCAAGACAAAAGTTCATGTTGACATAAAAATAATAATACTTCAAGCATACTAACAAAGCAATTATGTCTTCTCAAAATAACATGAACAAAGAAAGCTATCCCTACAAAATCATATAGTCTGGCTATGCTCTATTTTCACCGACAAAGTATTTAAATCATGCACAACCCCTATGACAAGCCAAGCAATTGTTTCATACTTTTGACATTTTCAAAACGTTTTTGATCTTCACGCAATACATGAGCATGAGCCATGGATATATCACTATATGTGGAATAGAATGGTGGTTGTGGAGAAGACAAAAAGGGAGAAGATAGTCTCACATCGACTAGGCGTATCAACGAGCTATGGAGATGCCCATCAATAGATATCAATGTGAGTGAGTAGGAATTGCCATGCAACGGATGCACTAGAGCTATAAGTATATGAAAGCTCAACAAAAGAAACTAAGTGGGTGTGCATCCAACTCGCTTGCTCACGAAGACCTAGGGCATTTTGAGGAAGCACATCATTGGAATATACAAGCCAAGTTCTATAATGAAAAATTCCCACTAGTATATGGAAGTGATAACGTGAGAGACTCTCTACTATGAAGATCATGGTGCTACTTTGAAGCACAAGTGTGGTAAAAGGATAGTAACATTGTCCCTTCTCTATTTTTCTCTCATTTTTTTGGGCCTTCTCTTTTTTATGGCCTCTTTTTCTCTTCTTTTTTTTCGTCCGGAGTCTCATCCCGACTTGTGGGGGAATCATAGTCTCCATCATCCGACTTGGGCTTCCGGTTAATAGGTTAGTCCCAAAAATAATATAAAAGTGGATAATAAAGCCCAATAACGTCCAAAACAGTAGATAATATAGCATGGAGCAATCAAAAATTATAGATACGTTGGACACGTATCAGGATGTAAGTGGCAAATAAATGACATCCGCCAGTCCCATCTTGTTAGTTTTTGCTAGCTCCCTGATTCATTTTCCTCAAAAAAGAAAAACTCTTTGGAACTATCATACCACTAGTGGACTTTAATCGGGATTAAATGGGACCCATTTGACATCCCTAGTTGAAAGGGAGTGTACCACCGCTATATTTAAGTTGCCAAGGAATCTAAGCAGTTGAAATAATCTGAGAAAGCACTTAATAGTATGGCCCCATATAAACTACGAAGACAATCTTGTGATGAAGTTCAGAGGAAAATTTAAGGACTCAAATGAACTAGGCATGCATTTCTTTACGATAGTACATCAGGCACTGCTGACATATTGGCCAACTCAGATATAGCGTAACAAGTAACAAACAAGCATTCGAATCAAGCAATACAGCAAAGCAGACAACTGAACTATTTGTTATTCTGTAGGATTACATGTTGAGGGCACAAGCCAAGAAAGCAGCCCACACGCATTACATTTCACATGTACTAAAACACACGGGCTTACCATATGTTGATGTGAAGCCTCGCTGCTGTTGCAATGTTCTTTGAAGATATCGTCAGCATCCCGTGGTTGTAGTTTATTCTGCACCCTCTATTTAGGTAAAATTAATTTTAATCGCATGCACTGGTTCGAATTGATCATCAATGGTTCATCTAAACTAATGAAAGAAGGGTGTGTGCATACACGACAATATATTTGATTCCCTCTATTTTTATGCTTGTTCGAGGTGCCAGCCCCAAAAGAACAAATATTTTGCTTGATGGGGTTGACAACTCCATAATTAATAAAAGCATCGAATTAGTCATGCAACTTGGGAAGATCAAGAACACACAAAAAAGTAATGAACAGAGGCTCGGAGCAGTGATGTAATAGCTATCATAAATTTTTTTAGGGTAAAACGAACAAAAAACAGCGGAACCACATCTAGTTTGCTGATGTGTAATTAAGCATAGGGAACATGAAGCAGTCTGATGGAACCAACAGGTGGCATCAGAACAACACCATTATCATAAATATAGCATGCAAGAAGTAAAATAGTAGGCAGTGATATCTAGGAAGTACAGTAATACTTAGGACAAAACTAAAGCATATTAACTATATGTGCACTGGTATGTAATTTAGCACATGTAACATGTTCACTGCCAGAAGTATGGCCCTACAGGTGCAAGCAGAATAACGCGTCTCATGAAAAACTGAATGATGCCCTGAAAAAATTCAAAGGTGCAGTGCTTATGCTAAGAAAGTGAACATAGGCGCCGGCCGTTGGATAATAGTACCTGATTCTTGACGGCGTATGGGTATCGTTGGCATACTTGATAGCCAAGGATCGTCGATGGTGCTCGTGTTGCGGTTGAGTTTGGGCCAGCTGTCGCCGTCGCTAAAGCGGCTCCGGCGCTACAGTTGCGGCGCCTGTTGACATATAAGAAAGCTCATCTGTGGTAAGTGAACAGTTGCATGATAAAGAGAAAAACCGAAGGAGTAAAAATCGAAATAACCTGATGAGGCTGCGGTATCGGTAAAGCAGGGCCGGTGGAGTCGAATATGGCATCCGTGGAGCGGGTCCAGTGCAGTGGACGAAGGCTTCGGTGGGTGCGTTGTACAGTGCTTTCGGTGAGGTGGATCTGTTGCGGCAGACGAGGGCTTGTATGAAGGGCCAGCGAAGGGACGGATGAGGGAGTCAGTGAAGGGCCTACACTGTGGTGGACAAGGGCGCCGGTTAAGAAGATCCGGTGCGGTGGACCATGATGGCGGTCAAGGAGATCTGGAGTGGTGGACAAGCCAGTCGCTGAAGCGGCTCCGGTGAAGTGGTGAGTTGGCAGTTGGGGGTTCGAAGGTGTGGAAGGTAGATCCGTCGGGGTGTGAGGTCCACCGCTGCGGCAGAGGACTAGATTTGGCGGCTTGCCGTGGTTGGGGGGTCGGGGAGGGGAAGGGGAGGGGCTCTGGGGAAGAATGTTGGGGGCAAAGGGGGGAAAACAATAGAGTTACCAAAGCAGCCCTTTTCTGTTCATGTGGCAGGGGTAAAACAGGAATATCGCAGGGCTAAACTTTCGGCCGCGAGATATTTCGAGGTGAGCAGGAAGTTTGAAAGCTTTTGGCGCCTGAAATTATATTCTGCTCTTGTACGGCCGACTATGATATCATGGCCGAGAATTTGTTTGTTTTACACGCAGAAAAGTGCAAGTTTTGAAAATCAATGTCTCCAACTCGAAACTTAGATTGTCCATTCAATTCAAATATGTATCATTGAGCTACTACAAGCAAATACCATCATATGGTCCAATTCAAATGAAGTTCCAAATGTGTTTATCCTAAATATGATGACAAAAGCAAAAATGTGTATGTGTAGGAATAAAGTGGATGATTATAAAGTTTGAACATGCCCGTATGTGTATATCTCTAGGTTTGATATATGAATTTGAAATCACGAAATCCCGGCTTAAAAACTGTACCTCCGTTTAAATGAATTACAAAAGCTAATGATAGAGTCGAATTCCAAAATTCCAATCTTAGGTTTGTAATTCTAGTACATCAAGGTATATCACGCATGTTCAGAAGTATCGTTATCTCATAGCCCAAACTGTGAAACAAATTGATGAACCATGAGTGCACACACTATTGACCATGTATATATCAATTACACTAAAGTCACTCAAATATAGACACCTCACTCTTTATCTGAAGCCAACCCCCCCCCCTCGTCGCCCCCCCCCCCCCCCACATAGAAGTCGTTCTCTCCCCCAAACACCAACACACGAGAACATTAACACCCCTCTCTCTTCTAAAGTCCGGACCCCAATATAGGTCTCTATCACTTTGTCTCTTGGGCATGCACACATCTCTTCCCCCACTCTGTATGTAGGTCTCCCAGCATCTCTCTTTCCCAAGCACATGCACTATGTAGAGTGTATCTTTCCCATACACACAAAACGTCACCCCCAAACGTCTATCTCCCTAGTTATGTGGTTCTCGCACACTCACCTCACACACCACCCCCACTGCAGACAAGCACACTTTGTCGTCTTGTGCACCACTCTCCTCTTTCTATCTCTTCCACATGCGGAACTGCCCCAGCTCCTCCCTGTATACATATATGTCGTGACTCTTTCCATAGCTCCCTATTGTATCATCATTCTCGATCTTGCACATTGTTCTCTACACCATCTATTCTAGATCTCTCATTAAGTCCCTATCACACACACGATGACTCGCTTCCCTTATGTCTCCGTACATAGGCCAATTTCAAATAACATCAACATTGTCTCCCTATCTATACGCCATTTATGGACACAAACGCCCCTCTCTTCCTCTCTCTCTCTCTGTCTCTCTCTCTCCATCGCTAGCTCTCTCTCTCTCTCTCTCTCTCGCTCTCACACCCCTCTCCCACAGACACTCGATGTCTCGTCCAAATAGTCTGCTCCCCCCGCACACAACCATGCTATCCCGCTACTACACATGTCACACCATTCCCCCTTCCCTTATACTAGGTTTACATCATTAGTGGTCTCTCTACTCCACATACACACACTCCCTCTCACACACATACGCGCACACAAACACACACAAACGCGCACAAACACCCATTAATCTGGATCCTCGTTTCTCCCCATGTCCGCATGTGTATCTCACACACTCACTCTCTAATTATGTATATGTGTCTCCACGTTACACAACACAAAGCCCCATGTACATGTCTCTCTCTATCCTCCGCACACATAGACACAAAGAATCTATTATCATTGCCTCAGTCTCTAGACATATCACACACGCACACTGTCTCTCTCTGTCTTGCAAACACGCTCAACAAGGGTTTCCCCGTGAATAACTTACCATCTATTCATCAACAGTCGTGGCAGTACGGTGAAGACGAGACATGAAAAAGAATAAATCTACACGTGCTTAGACCACCTAGTATGACTACTAGGACTAGAGCAAGCCAAAAAGCGCGCCGCCGTCACCCCCTCCTTATCGGCGACGGGAAAACCTTTGTTTTACACAGTCGAGAAGTCATTGTGCTAAGGCCTCACATGTTGAGGCATTGAATAGAATGTAGATGCTAGTTTACGGAAACAAGTATCGAGAATACGTTTGTATCTCCATACTTATATTTCTTCTCTTATAAAAAACCGAGTTGGTGATGATGGTACGCGTGCCATCTTGCAATAGAGACCATCGGATCTATATCTGACAGATGGAAATTAAACTAAAAGATACGCGCACCCCTCTCCACATTTGCAGACAAGGCCTTCCCTCGTTCATCCTTATCTCCAACAACCTCATTGTTGAGCAATTAAGAAAGGAAGCCTCTGGAACAAACTGGCCAGGTGGCCACTGCCGGCGTCGTCAATCTCCATGCCTCCGCTTAGTCCGACCACCAATCACCACCATGCCCCACTCCTCTTCACCTTATCTCCTATTTCTCGAGATATCATTAGTTTTTAGACATGGGATTACTCCCACATGGGTCAATCACAACAAGTGTTTTATAATAAAAAATGCATCTTGATGTTCCGTGCAATGCACGAATCTTGCTAGTACTCCTACAAAAGACTAAGTTGGTGATGATGGTGTTTCTGCCATCCGTCATTTGTGACCATTAGATCTACATCTAATGACTGTGAGGTAAGTTGCTGCCTTTTCTCACCAACATCCCACTTGTCTACCAATTTGCAGAAAAACCCATAATTAGTATCTTAAAACCAACCACATCCCTCCCTGACCTCACCAAAATAGCCCAAGGAATATATTCTAATTGAAACATAATATATCTCTAGTGATATATGTATATCAAAATTAGAGTGTTTTGTATCAAGTTTGTGAATAAGTATTATTCTAATTATGATTCGTTGCAATGCACATGAACATTGCTAGTATTTCCAACCATGCAATTTTTTCCTAGTATTCCATAGTTTCGAGTTTTCCATCAAGATATTAGTCACTCATGGTTGATATTTACTTTCAATCATGTACACATATGCACTATGTAACTAGCCTTGCTTATTGGGTTCCAAAGCTTAACTTTCACTCCTACTTACAATATGTAGAGTATTTAACAAAAAACTACCACTTTCAACCAGCCCTAGGAAGAATCTATTGTACAAAAAATAGCAAAAACATACCCAAAATTTCTTAATCCACGCCAAAAACTACTACCTAGTACTCCCTCTGTCCCATAATGTAAGACGTTTTTGCAAGCTAGTTTAGCTTGCAAAAACATCTTATACTATTGGACAGAGGGAGTACTGATTAGGTTAGTTTAACCCCATTTATGACAGGGTTGGCCCACACGTCCGTGCTGACGAGGCAGCTTAAACCAACACATTTTGTTTGACCATTGACACGAGGGACCCACATCTGACCTTCTATCCTGTTATTCCCCCTCAAATTATTGTTTTTCCTGAACATTACTTCAAACAGTACTGATGCGTGTTTGTCGGTGGTGCTGCTGATGAGCGAGTTGGCCACCGCTCCACCGGACGGGCCAGATGCCGTGCTGGCCTCCCCACGGGTTGGCAGGCTGGCCTGAGCGTGACTCACGAGCGAGCAAGCCACCGCGGTGGCCTTCGCTCGAGCTGGATGGTTGGCCTTAGCGCGGTGCGCGGGAGCAAGCTGTCGCGTCGCCCTGCCAATCTAGCTAGCAAACCTTGCAGACAAGCAGCTGGACGGAGCTATCTTATCTAGCTAGCGGTCGCGAGCGTCGGACGGAGCTGGCATCCGGGCTGCCGCAAGATGGGCTCCGCACCGCCGGCGGTTTTGACCTCTCCTTCTGCCAGCGGCGGTAGCTGCGTCCCATTGTCGAGGATGACTAGGTGGACGGGCCGGAGGTAGGAGGTCACTCGGGGATTTTTGTGCAGACTGACATGTAGGTCCCCCAAGTCATAACGCCCGGTCGAATAGAAGGCGTTGACTTAATGTGCGACATGGGCCCTATTTGGATACTCTAAGTCAGAGGTTAGAGTTAGATTCTAACCCTGAACTAACTCTAACCGAAGTGGTGTTTGGATGGTAGGGTTAGATTGACAACAAATGTATCCAAACAGGGCCATGGGTCTAAACGTGCCTATAACGGCACTTCGTAGAGTAGTCGTTTCCTGGTAGGGCTGGTTGGTAAGAGCATGTATAATGGTTGATAAGGTAGTCTTATCTTAAGTCTGCCACGTATGCAAGTGGTAATAGTTTTTTGGCATTATTAGTGGTTTCTTGCATTATTAGGGGTTTCTTGTAAGGAACAATGTACTACTAGCGACAAAAGGCGATTCTAGATTGCGTTGTACTCCAATGAGTACTACTAGTGGTCGCGAGAGTGTATACCTTGTTTTGTGGGTTCGATCCCGGCCGAACGCACATCAGTCTTTTTTTTAAATAGTAACTTCGCTGCGAGCCAATATTTTACACGGGGAGTTTGAGTTTTGAAGTCAAACGGATGTGCGGCACCACAATATGGGTGCACTGGATAGCCTAGCCACGTGAACGGGTTCGCTTGCAGCTTCCTCTTCAGCTAGTAGCATATTTAAACTAGCGCCTCCCAATTCAGCCCGAGGAGCCGGAAAAGCCTGACAGGGCATTGGGAACTGTGCAATATGGCTCTGTACGTAAAGTGCTCTACTACTACTCTGTAGCTTGTGGCGTTGCACGCATGGACTTCACTCCATTATCGGCTCTACTATAAAAGAAATTCCACTTGACGTGTTTTTTTTGAAACGGAGGCAAAAGCTTTGCTTCATGTAACACCCCGGATGTAACTTTCCCAATTTGTACTCCAACTCTTGTCGTTTCCGGCGTTAACTTATATTTATTTCCTCGGGTTCGGGTCTTTGTCTCCGTGTGTTGTTATCGTTGTCATGCATCCCATATCATGTCATCATGTGCATTGCATTTGCATACGTGTTCCTCTCATGCGTTCGAGCATTTTTCCCGTTGTCCGTTTTGCGTTCCGGCGCTTCGTTCTCCTCCGGTGGTCATTTCTAGCTTTCTTTCGTGTGTGGGGATCAAACATTTCTGGATTGGACCGAGACTTGCCAAGCGGCCTTGGTTTACTACCGGTAGACCGCCTGTCAAGTTTCGTACCATTTGGACTTTGTTTGATACTCCAACGGTTAACCGAGGGACCGAAAAGGCCTCGTGTGTGTTGTAGCCCAACACCCCTCCAATTTGGCCCAAAACCCACCAAACTCCGCTCCATGTCCTAGAGCGTTCGATCACGATCGCGTGGTCGAAAACCGCACCTCATTTGGACTCTCCTAGCTCCCCCTATGCCTATAAATACCCTACCCCCCGAAATTCGGATCTCTCCCTCTCCCCGAAACCCTAATTTCGTCTCCGCGAGGCCGGACATTATCCGCCCCGCGCCGGACATCGCCGCCACCGCCAACCGGGCGCTGCCACGTGTCGCAGCCGCCTCCTCCGCCGCCACGGCCCGCCAGGCCCAGGGACGGCCCCCGTGAGCCCGCACCTGGCCGCCGCCTCCTCACCCGAGCGCCGCCGCCTTCGTCCTCCTTCGCCGCCCGACGCACCCGCCGGCCGCCGCGCCGCCCGGCTCCGGCGACCTCGCCGGCTACCTCCACCGCGCCACCGCGGGCGACCCCGCCGCCTCGCCGACTCATCGGGCCGGCGCCGCCCCGCCGCCTCCACGCCGCTCCTTTCCGGCGACCGGTGCCGGATCCGGCCGCCCCCTCACCATCTCCGTCCACCACCCCCGTCTCCGGCCGGCCAACCTCAAAATCCGCGCTCGGTGAACAGTGCATCGGGCCGGATCTCAGATCTGAAAAACCCTAGGGTTGACTTTCCCCCTCTCCCATCATTTTTATGCAATCTTTGACCGGTGATATCTCCGCATCCGTAGCTCCGATTTGGACATATAGTATATCAAAATGTTCATCTCGATGAGTGCATCATTTCATTCCATTGCATCATTTTCATTTGAGTGCATCTTGGTGCCCGAAATGCTGTTAGAAGGAGGCTTCGTGAGTTAATTGTCAGATCTGCTAGTTCATCTTAGACTTTTGTCATTTTTGCCATGATTATTGTGTGCATGATATGCTTGTGAGTCCTTCATATATTTTGTTAAGCATCTTGTTATCTTTCCATAGGTGCAACCCATGCATTTTTAGGATGTGTGTGGTGACTTGTGCAAGCTTGCAAAGTGAGACACCCGGTAAATCTGTTTTCTGGGACTTAGTAGTTTTCACTAAGTCTGGGATTATTTAGTTCACGATGCCATATGTTCTTGTTGTTTCCTAGTGATCCGTGCCTCTTTTGAGGATGATCAGTAAGGGAGTTTTGTTAATATTGTAGTGCTCTATCCATCCATGTCTTTGTCTGCAATTATGGAGAACCCTAGCTTGAGTCAATCGAGCTCTACTTTTGCTTCGTTGCGAATCTGGGCAGATCGTCAACTCGTTTGCGATTTTACCGATGTTGTTGTAGTTGATCCGTGCATGCTATGCCATTGTTCTTGCCATGTCTAGCTTGTATTTTGTGCCTTCTTTATGGATGTATGCTTGTCTTGCCATGACTTGCACCGTGGTGAGTGCATCGAGCTTGTAAACATGCCTTCGTGAGTTATGTTTCAGCATGTCCCAGTTTTCACTAAGTCTGAAAACTGATTATGTTTTTGCTATGTTCGTGTGCTGGTTACTATATTTTGTGATCCCTTTTGGCTCAAGGTCACTAAGGGACTTTTGTTAAGCTTGTTGAGTAGCTCCATTCCATGTCTATCTTTGTCATGTTCAGGTCCTGTAGCATGTTGTTTTGTTGCTCCGAAGAGGGCTATATGATCTGAAATTCCAGACAAGTGTTAATTTCACTAAGTCTGAGATCTGTTTTACCATTTGTGTTTTTGCCAATGTGTTTGAACCTGTTAATGGATGAATTGGCCGTAGCTCAGTGCTAGACTTTTGTTAAGCATCTTGTGGGCATCCCTGCCATGTATTTTGTTGTCATGTTTGGGTGCTGTAGCATGTTCATCTCATTGCATTTAGATGACTACTTGCTGTAAATCGCAGACCGGTGTCATTTTTGAATCGCTTGCCATTTCGAAACCGTAACTCCGATTCCGGCGTTCTTTATATCGTTTTCAAGCGATTTCATCTCATATTTCCAGTGGAACCCTTGGAATTCCAAGTTGAGGCCAGGTCCATGCATTTCCTGTCATATCTTGCATTTTGCATCCCGCATCGCATCCCGCATAGCATATCATCTTTGCATTGTGTTGTTTGAGTTTGCACGTGGTTGATTGTATCCTTGTTGCTTGTTTGTCTTGTTTGGGTAGAGCCGGGAGACGAGTTCGCTAACGAGGAGCCCGTTGAGTTTGCTTTCGAGGATCCAGTCAACTCTGACAACTGTGCAGGCAAGATGATCATACCCTCGAAATCACTACTATCTTTGCTATGCTATGCTAGTTTGCTCGCTCTTTCGCTATGCCATTGCTACGATGCCTACCTTTTGCTTGTCAGCCTCCCAATTGCCATGTCAAACCTCTAACCCACCATTGTCCTAGCAAACCGTTGATTGGCTATGTTACCGCTTTGCTCAGCCCCTCTTATAGCGTTGCTAGTTGCAGGTGAAGATTGGAGGCCGTTCCTTGTTGGAACCTTTATTTACTTGTTGGGATATCATTATATTGCTATGTTATCTTAATGCATCTATATACTTGGTAAAGGGTGGAAGGCTCGGCCTCTCGCCTAGTGTTTTTTTCCACTCTTGCCGCCCTAGTTTCCGTCATATCGGTGTTATGTTCCCGGATTTTGCGTTCCTTACGCGGTTGGGTTATAATGGGAACCCCTTGATAGTTCGCCTTGATTAAAGCTTTTCCAGCAATGCCCAACCTTGGTTTTATCATTCGCCACCTAGCCTCTTTTTCCCTTGGGTTACCAGAGCCCAAGGGTCATCTTATTTTAACCGCCCCCCCCCGGGCCAGTGCTCCCTCTGAGTGTTGGTCCGAACTGAGCTGCCTGCGGGGCCACCTCGGGGAAACTTGAGGGTTGGTTTTACTTGTAGCTAGTCTCATCTGAGTGTGCCCTGAGAACGAGATATGTGCAGCTCCTATCGGGATTTGTCGGCACATTCGGGCGGTGTTGCTGGTCTTGTTTTAACCTGTCGAAGTGTCTTGAGTTACCGAGATACCGAGTGTGATCGGAACATCTTGGGAGGAGGTCTATTCCTTCGTTGACCATGAGAGCTTGTCATGGGCTAAGTTGGGACTCCTCTGCAGGGATTGAACTTTCGAAAGCCGTGCCCGCGGTTATGGGCAGATGGGAATTTGTTAATGTCCGGTTGTAGATAACTTGAACCTTAATTAATTAAAATGAATCAACTGAGTGTGTTACCGTGATGGCCTCTTCTCGGCGGAGTCCGGGAAGTGGACACGGTGTTGGAGTAATGTTTGCGCAGGTTGTTCTCTAGCTTCTCGCTCGTGCTTTGCCTCCTCTTCTCACTCTCTTTTGCGAATAAGTTAGCCACCATACTTGCTAGTCGCTTGCTGCAGCTCCACTCATATTTTACCTTGCCTTACCTATTAGCTTGAATAGTCTTGATCGCGAGGGTGCGAGATTGCTGAGTCCATGTGGCTCACAGATTACTATTACACCAGATGCAGGGCCCGATGATTCCGCTCCAGCAGACGCGTATGAGCTCAAGTGGGAGTTCGACGAAGACTCTCAACGATACTACGTTTCCTTTCCCGATGATCAGTAGTGGTGCCCAGTTGGGGGTGATTGGGACCGTTGTCGCCTGTTGGGTTCTCTTTATTTTGGCGCCGTAGTCGGGCCATGAGTGTTTTGGTTGATGTAATGTTATTTATGTACTTGATTGACGTGGCGAGTGTAAGCCAACTATGTTATCTCCCCTTTTATTATCATATTACATGGGATGTTGTGAAGATTGCCTAACTTGCGACATATGCCTTCAATGCGATTATGTCTCTAAGTCGTGCCTCGACACGTGGGAGCTATAGTCGCACTGAGGGTGTTACACTTCATCTCCTCCATAAAGAAGGGACTACTAACAAAGTTCGAGAAGATCCATTACACCTCCATAAATGGAAGCGAAAAGCCTAGTTTCGTTGTATCAAGTAACTCAAATGTTTTGCCCCCGTAGTAACCGTCGCTGATAAACAGGCTGCTAGTGTGTGCGTGAGAGGAGCGGCTGAGTAGGCCAGCTACGTGAGAGGAGCGGCTGAATAGAGCACCGAGAGTACCCACTAGGCCACTACGCAGGTGTACTTTCCCTGCGTTGATAGTACAACGATAGAGAACAGTAGTATGCTCCACTTCCAACTGTAGCTCCTTGGCCCTGAGATTCAAGAGTTCAAAACTGGTGCACTATACTAGAAGTACAATACATCGCACTACTAGTGGAGAAAGTAGTACTAGTACTGCTACAGTACGAGTATGTACTCCTCTGTCACATAATGTAAGACGTTTTTTGACACTAGTTGGCGTGTACAAAAAATAGCAAACACATACCCAAAATTTCTCAATCCACGCCAAAAACTACTAGCCAGTGCCAAAATTTTCTTACTAGTGCTATTGTTTACAGTATGATGCAATCCCATAACGTCCCATAATGCTAGTACTAGTAGTAAATAATAGCCTCACCCCTTCACTAAGGAACGATCTACAGTTCGAAGGGACGAGGCCCTGCGGTTACTATGCTCTTATCTCCTCCTCGCCAGTTCCCCTCCCTCGAAGAGAAGGTAGTTTGTCGCTGCTCCCATGGATTTGCCAGGCGGTTCTCCTCCTCGTCGGGGCTGGGAGACCTTGGACGACAATCCTCTGGGAGAAATCGCACGCCGCCCCGACGTCCTCACCGCCACAAGACTCGGTGCTTCCTGCCCCAACTTTTTCAAGACGGTACTTAAAAAGGCTTGGGAAAAGGCCATGCTTGTTGGTCTTCCATGTGTCCTCGAGGAGAAGGTTCTTCTATGGGACAATCCTTCGAACAGTCCACTGCTCCCTGCCATGGTTGCACGTTGACTCCGCTAGAGTTGCCGACGTTGAGAGGTAGTCGGATTTTGTCCGATGAGCAGGTCAGTAATGGAGTTTGATCATGTAGTACTTAGTTATTCCATTTCCATCCCGTAATTTCTCCGCTACCCACCGTATTATATATAGGTCTGGGTCGGTGCCAACAAAGATTGGCTTGCATACCTTTGGCCGGATACCACCATCATTTTGCACAACATCCACAATAGTGCGGCCGTTCCGGTAGACCCCTTCTCCACCATTGGGATCGGCCTTCCGGACTAGCTGGGCTTGAATACGTATGATGATGCCTACATGAGATTGAAGAAGATAGCAATTGCGGAGTCGCTGACAAAGCGACGCAGCTACGACGATTCCTATCTCATCGCGGTGTTCGACATAAGGATTGCCATCAATGCAAGAGGCAGTAACTGCAGAGGCTGGCGCATGTTGGCGGCGGCAGATTTCTACCCCTACATGTTCGAAGACGCCGTGCGCCATCTAGGCCACATCTTCGTGGTGACAAGCCAGGGGACTTGTTTCATCTGGTTGCCATCCCACGGTACGGGAGATTACAAATGGAATGCAGAAACCATCATTTGCATCCCTAACGGTACTCCATTTTTTTGCAGGGACCAGTCATCCCGCGATCAAAATAAGATCGCCGATCCTGGATGTGCATTTGCATCCGCGATTCGGTCTAACATGGAACCTTGTAGCTGACTTTGGCATATTGGGATCAACTATCTTAGCAGTCGTTACCCATGGTACCACTTATGTGCAACATGGTCACACAATCTACCACGATCGGACCATCACCATCTACCCAGGTATTCCATTTTTTAACCCTCTCGCCTTCTCTTTCATTATTGTACTAGTACTCTACTTACGTACTAGTAGGAGTACTTTTTACCTTGGAGGACGCGTATAGCTAGCTAGGCCCTTGAAGACTTGAACCCACTAGCTGCCACCATTTTTGTTTTTCCATGTCTTACTATCTCATCCATGTAGACAAGAGTGGCTATATATAATAAGTCGGCTATTTTACTTCCTCTATATCGGAGTAGTACTATTTGCTGCATAGTATTACTGACCGCCATATTTGAGCACAACATTATTATGCATGGACCTTGACTATGTACGTCACCATGTGTCCAGATCTGAGATGCCGCGTGTACCAGATGAACGGCACCGAGTTCGACCCCCGTGATGCTATGTGGGTGCCGAGGAACACTCTTGGAGAGTACTCGCTTTTTATTGGGGACAACTACCCCATTGTGAAGCGGATGCCACCTTCCGTGCACGTCACGGAAGGCCTGCCGTTCATGAAGCATGGTTGTGTCTTCAGTGCGCACAGCCAGATGAACGACATGCTGGGACACGCTATCCCTGATTTATGCCGCTTCAGCTTGGATGAGTCACCATCATGTGGAACCGGACTAGAAAGCTGCGACAATGATTCCCGTTGCCCACCACTATGGATCGTACCATCCATGAAAAACACCTAGGACTGGAACCTGGAGGAGGACATGTAGCCCATCTATAACGTGTAAGTGGAGTACGGTAAATTGTGAATGGTAGCGCCCTGAATATATGTAGACTAGTCGTGCATAAATTTATCACATGAATTGAAGATGAACTTGTGTTTCATACTGGCATTTGTCTTTTAGAAATTATTACTAGTAAATGCGTTATGTGCACGTGCAACTTGTGTGGTTGTTTCATGGGCTCCAACATGCTCTTTGAGAAAAAAGGTGGCACAGCTTTGGATATACGTGACGTGGCGGCATCATACTGTATCATCGTTCGCTATAGTTGTAGTACACTCCTACTAGGACGAAAACTCCTATAAAACCTTGCGCTTGGCTCTTTGCCTCTTCGGGAGGTTCAACAGTTCGTAATCGTGTGAACCTTGCACTTGGCTCTTCGCCTCTTCGGAAGGTCCAACAATGATGATACTACAGTACAATATGCTTCTGGCAATCTTACACCAATTGAACTGTTGCACGTCCACTGCGAGGGCGAGGGAGAGGGAGAGGGCGCTGTATTCAAAACCCTCTCCTCGTCTGATTACCCACAAGTATAGGGGATCAATTGTAGCCTCTTTCGATAAGTAAGAGTGTCGAACCCAACGAGGAGCTAAAGGTAGAACAAATATTCCCTCAAGTTCTATCGACCACCGATACAACTCTACGCACGCTTGACGTTCGCTTTACCTAGAACAAGTATGAAACTAGAAGTACTTTGTAGGTGTTTTTGGATAGGTTTGCAAGATAATAAAGAAAGCGTAAATAAAAAGTAGGTGTTGTTTAGATAAAGACACAATAAAGTAAATATAGCGAGTGTGGAAAAGTGGTGGTAGGAGTTGTGAAATTTTCCCTAAGCAATTGACTACTTTACTAGACTGATAGCAAGTTTTATCTGGGAGAGGCCACTGCTAGCATGTCATCCCTGACTTGGAATTCTATGCACTTATGATTGGAACTATTATCAAGCATCCGCAACTACTAATGTTCATTAAGGTAAAACCCAACCATAGCATTAGGATATATTGGTCCCCCTTCAGTCCCGTATGCATCAATTTCTATGCTAGGTTGAAGCTTATGTCACTCTTGCCCTCCAATACATAGTCCTATCAACATACAACTAACCCTATGGTGTGATCCACGTGCGCGCTCATATGATGGGCACCAAAGGACAACAACATAACCACAAGCAAATTACATCAATCATAGCAATTCATCAACCACCGATAGGGCAAGGAAAACCTACTCAGACATCATAGGATGGCAACACATCATTGGATAATAATATGAAGCATAAAGCACCATGTTCAAGTAGAGGGTACAGCGGGTTGCGGGAGAGTGGACCGCTGTAGATAGAGGGGGGAAGGTGATGGAGATGTTGGTGAAGATGGCGGAGGTGTTGGTGAAGATCGCGGTGATGATGATGGTGGCCACGGCAGCGTTCCGGCGCCACCGGAAGAGAAGGGGAGAGGGGGGCCCCTTCTTCTTCTTCTTCCTTGACCTCCTCCCTAGATGGGAGAAGGGTTTCCCCTCTGGTCCTTGGCCTCCATGGCATGGGAGGGGCGAGAGCCCCTCCGAGATTGGATCTGTCTCTTTGTCTCTCTGTGTTTCTGAGTTCTCAGATTCTGCCCTTTCACCGTTTCTTATATTCCCGGAGATCCATAACTTCGATTGGGATGAAATTTTAACACGATCTCTATCCGGAAGAAGGGCATCAACCGCCTTACGGGGTGGCCACGAGGGCCCAGGGCGCACCTGCCCCCCTGGGGCGCACCCCGTGCCTCGTGGCCCCTTCGGGCATCCTCTCGCGTTGATTTTTCTTCCCCAAAATCACGTATGTTCCAAAAAAATCTCCGTCAATTTTTATCTCGTTTGGACTCCGTTTGATATGGATTTACTGCAAAAAAAACATGTAAAAAACAGGAACTGGCACTGGGCACTGGATCAATATGTTAGTCCCAAGAATAGTATAAAAATTTGCCAAAAGTATATGAAAGTTGTAGAATATTGGCATGGAACAATCAAAAATTATAGATACGACGGAGATGTATCAGCATCGCCCAGCTTAATTCCTGCTCATCCTCGAGTAGGTAAATGATAAAAAAGATAATTTTTGATGTGGAACGCTACCTAGCATAATCTTGATCATGTAATCTAATCATGGCATGAATATTGAGACACGAGTGATTCAAAGCAATAGTCTATCATTTGACATTAAGATAATAATACTTCAAGCATACTAATAAAGCAATCATGTATTTTCAAAATAACATGGACAAAGAAAGTTATCCCTACAAAATCATATAGTCTGGCTATGCTCCATCTTCACCACACAAAATATTCAAATCATGCACAACCCCTATGACAAGCCAAGCAATTGTTTCATAATTTCCATGTTCTCAAACTTTTTCAACTTTCACGCAATACATGAGCGTGAGCCATGGATATAGAACTATAGGTGGAATAGAATATGATGGTGGAGGTTGTGTGGAGAAGACAAAAGGGAGAAAGTCTCACATCGATGCGGCTAATCAACGGGCTATGGAGATGCCCATCAATTGATGTCAATGTGAGGAGTAGGGATTGCCATGCAACGGATGCACTAAGAGCTATAAGTGTATGAAAGCTCAAACTGGAAACTAAGTGGGTGTGCATCCAACTTGCTTGCTCATGAAGACCTCGGGCATTTGAGGAAGCCCATCTTCGGAATATACAAGCCAAGTTCTATAATTAAAATTCCCACTAGTATATGAAAGTGATAACTCAAGAGACTCTCTATATGAAGAACATGGTGCTATTCTGAATCACAAGTGTGGTAAAAGGATAGTAACATTGTCCCTTCTCTCTTTTCTCTCATTTATTTATTTATTTTTATTTTTTTCTCTTTTTTGGTGGGCTTCTTTGGCCTCTTCTATTTTTTTGTGGGCTTCTTTGGCCTCTTTTATTTTTTTGTAAAGTCTGGAGACTCATCCCAACTTGTGAGGGAATCATAGTTTCCATCATCCTTTCCTCACATGGGACAATGCTCTAATAATGTCGATCATCACACTTTTATTTTCTTACAACTCAATATTACAACTCGATACTAGAACAAAATATGACTATATATGAATGCCTCCGGTGGTGTACCGGGATGTGCAATGATCTAGCGTAGTAATGACATCAAAAAATGGACAAGCCATGAAAACATCATGCTAGCTATCTTACGATCATGCAAAGCAATATGACAATAAATGCTCAAGTCATGTATATGATGATGATGGAAGTTGCATGGCAATATATCTCGGAATGGCTATGGAAATGCCATGATAGCTAGGTATGGTGGCTGTTTTGAGGAAGATATAAGGAGGCTTATGTGTGATAGAGCGTATCGTATCACGGGGTTTGGATGCACCGGCGAAGTTTGCACCAACTCTCGAGGTGAGAAAGGGCAATGCACGGTACTGAAGAGGCTAGCAATGATGGAAGGGTGAGAGTGCGTATAATCCATGGACTCAACGTTAGTAATAAAGAACTCACATACTTATTGCACAAATCTATTAGTCATCGAAACAAAGTACTACACGCATGCTCCTAGGGGGATAGATTGGTAGGAAAAGACCATCGCTCGTCCCCGACCGCCACTCATAAGGAAGACAATCAATAAATAAATCATACTCCGACTTCATCACATAACGGTTCACCATACGTGCATGCTACGGGAATCACAAACTTCAACACAAGTATTTCTACAATCCACAACTACCCACTAGCATGACTCTAATATCACCATCTTTATAACGCAAAACTTTTGCAAGGAATCAAACATATCATATTTAGTGATCTACAAGTTTTATGTAGGATTTTATGACTAACCATGTGAATGATCAATTCCTGTCATCTCTCTAAATAGATATAAGTGAAGCAAGAGATTTTAATTCTTTCTACATGTTGACACCAGATTTTGGCATGGCGAAGAACTTAATTAAGATGGCCTCAAATGGAGAAGTGCTCAAAGTGAGAAAGTTCTGTATCGTCAAAAGGAAAAACTTTGATATTTGGGCCATAGTCATCCGGTCTCATCTCTAAGGCCGAAGTTGTGTTCGAAGTATTCAGATTTTGTATTCAGAACACTATTCGGCTGATTACGCCCCCAAGATGGCCTTATATGGGAAAAGTTTCTACACGGATTGTCTTCGTCTTGTCGAAATGATCGATCTTAATATGACGCCCAGAATCAGACACATGTGTGGGTATGTCTGATGAGCTGCGTGAATATTTAGCTGTTTTGCACGAGCAATTTAACCATGAAGACGACCTTGGATCAAAACGTTCAACATGAAAGTTGTTCGCCTCGTCGAAATGGTCAAGATTGCTTTTGGGCTCGTTTTCATCCGAGGTCGTTTACCACCATAAAAAAGACCCGCAAGGTGCAGCCAGTTTAAACCGAACAATTTTGGAAAGTTCGGACAAAACCAATCCGAATTTGACTAGGGTTTTGGACATGAATCCAAACCTTTTCCTTGCATGGGAATTCCTACCGCCTCTTATATACCCAAGGGGTGACGGCCGATTGAACAACAACACACAATCGCAAAACACATATACTTTTTACCCTAGTTTTACATCCCTCCCTTGTTCTTTCTCTCTTGTTCTTCATTCGTTCTTCGTGTTGAAGGGCAGTGATCCTCGAGGCTCTAGGGGCCGGCGAACCGACCTAGGGCAGCCCATAGCCGCCGCACGTCCAGACGGGGTCCCTCCCGGGCGCGTGGGGTTTCGGGTCCTGAAAAGCACCCGCCGGATTGCTTGCGTACCGCGCTTCCGGACAGGTCTCCTTCGGCGTGAGCTGCGGTGCATCACCCTCGGCGTTGGAGGTACACGGTGACGTGTTCATGTGCGAACACACTTTTTGGCGACTCCGCTGGGGAAGAAAGATCAAGAATCATCATCAACCATGTCTAATCTCCCCAAGCCCTCAGAAGTTGACGCCGATAACATCATTAAGCCCGGTCTTGATGAACTATCAGATGAACATCTCCAAGCCTATGAAGCGCGCAAGAAGCAGCGTGATGTGGCATTTGAGGCGCTCAAGAAGAAGCGCGAGGAGGAGGATTTGGAAGCGTTTCTTTCAAGTTTCAAGAAGGACCGTCAAGGCAACATCACTCCGGCTGGAAACATCAATTTTCCTCCCCTCATCGATGAACAAGATGTGATCACTGTGAGTAAAGTTCTTTCTCCAGAGCAAGTGGCTGTGATTGAAAGTCTTGTTAGTAATGGTAATGTGATGGCATACAATTCTTTTGTGGCTAGTGCTAATGCTCAGAAAAATATGCCCCCATCATCTAGTGGTACTGTTGGTATATCCGAAGACCCTAGTCCAATTTTACCTATTTCATCGGCACCACCTATGCAACAGCAATATAATATGCCGTTGAATTTTTACCCTACTCAAACCAACCAGCTTGTGGCTACACCTACATACCACAATCCTATTATGAGTGTGCCGAATTCGGCGTCAACACCGAATCACTTTGTCACACCACCCATAGGCGCAAGCATGTTTGGTCTTCCACCGAATTATGGTTCGGCGCCCATCCCACAAGTTGCACCAATAGCTAGTACTCAGGTTGCTCCTATGTCATTACCACAAACATATTCATCTACTTCGGATCCAATTTTAGCTAAATTAAGGGAGGATTTGCAAAAGATGTTTCTAGTAACTTTCGGAAACGAGCCGAAAGTAAAGAGTCGTGTGTACCAAAAGCCTTGTCTTGAACACTTTGATGCAATTTCTTACCCTCAAGGTTATAAGCTTCCTGATTTTGTTAAATTTAGTGGTGAGGGTACAAAAACGACTTGGGAGCATGTGAGTCAGTATCTAGCACAGTTGGGTGAAGCAGGTTCCATAGAAGAGTTGAAAGTGCGTTTATTTCCCTTGTCTTTAACTGGCACCGCATTTTCATGGTTTTCTACTTTACCACATGGTTCAATTCTCTTATGGTCGCAATTAGAGCAAAAGTTTCATGATCATTTTTATAGCGGTGATAATGAGTTGAAATTGTCACACCTTACATCGGTTAGGCAAAAACATGATGAATCGGTCACCGATTATGTCAAGAGATTTAGAGATATAAAAAACTGATATTATAGCTCAGTGATAACTGAGAGAGACTTGGCAGATCTTGCTCTTAATGGTTTGAAAACTCACATTAAAGAGAAGCTAGAAAGTTAGGAGTTTTTGAGCATTAACCAAGTCTTACAAAAAGCTTTGGCCCAAGAGAGTCGAAGTAAAGAGGTCCATAGGTCTACAACCGATCGTCCTAGAATGCATATGGTTGAACACAATGATGATAATTCGGACGATGAGGTTGATGTCTATACTACCGAATTTTTTTGGTCCTCAAAGGCCAAACCTTATATGTGCAATGCTCTTAAGCCGATTCGCAAGAATCGTGACAAGGAAGTGAGGTTTACTTTTGATATATCAAAGTGTGATAAAATATTTGATGCTCTCTTGCAAGATAAGATGATTATAATATCACACACCATACCGCCGTTTGAGGAGCTGAAACAGCGTGCTTATTGCAAGTACCATAATTCATTTTCTCATGCTACTAACGATTGCAATGTTTTCAGACGACAGATACAATCGTCCATTAATGATGGACGATTGAATTTTGCTGAGATGCAAGTTGATAAACAGCCCTTCCCGATGAACCCCATGGACTTGGAGGGAAAGAAAATGTTGATTCGACCTAGCATAGCCGAATCTGCTAATAAAGATAATGTTCTTATTGGTGAACCCAGGAAAGGCAAGGAGGGCGACAAAGTCTTGGGACGAGAGGTTGTGCTTGATAAGCAACCCATTGGCAAGGAAGTATTGAAGATCACCATAAAAAATCCTGCACTCGAGGGCTAACCACAAGTACAAGAAGATACTCATGTTAAATTTATCAATCCCAAGAATTCAGAAGTTGGCAAGTGGGTAAAGAGTGAAGCTAAGTGCAAGCGAATCAGGCCAACTTTTGATATGTTGCTATCCAAATATGCAAGTCAAGCGGCCGGTTCTAGCTCTAATCGGCCATCACATTCAAAGCGTTCAAGATCACCTCCGGAACAAGAGTTTCGATGCTATGCAAGGCCATATGGGCCATGGGCACCGACACCATGGATGTCACAACCCTCCTATGCGCCATATTACATGAGAGACTTCAATGGAGGATGGTGGCAGCCCCCAATGGCTCCTTATGCTTTTCATATGGGGTGGGCAGCACATAGAAGGCCTGCTCGCAAGAGGCTTTATTATCCCACACAAGGTCGTTTGAGCTATGGTTCTAATCGACCAACAAAAATTCCTCCAAGTAAGGCCAACAAAAAAGTGTGGCATGTTAAGTCACATAATGCGGAAATTGCAGAATGTGACAAGCAAAAGGAGATCGAAAAGCCGGTTGTTGGTAATCTGGCTACTTCTAATTGTGATATTGTTATTGTTCAGCAGGGTTCCATGAGGCAAGCACAAGCAGGGCCAAACCAATGGATCCCAAATATACTCAAACTAAGTGGTGTCCTCCCGGTTTAACCAAGACCATGAAAAGGAGATTACAACGCATGAGGAACCACGAGAAGGTAGAGCACAAAGAGGAGAGGCAAAGGGACGAATTGTTAAGTGAAATTCGGCCCATGGCACTCACAAAACAAGTGTGGAGGCCTAAACAAAAACAAAACACAGATGCTTCTACATTAGCTGCAGCAACACCTTCTCCACCAAAAGAGGATGATGCGACCCCTACTACATCGTCCACACCACCTGAAAAATCTCCTTCAATTGAGGAAACTTTGAGCCCAATATACACATTGGGGGATGAACATGAGATGGTGGATTACGACTCTACGCCGGTTCGGGAAGGTATGGGTATTAATATGGTGTATTAGTTACCTGCCGAGTTTCATGCTATAGGTGAAGAAGGGGAGGTGGCTCAACTGGATTTTGGTCCGAAGAACGCTATATTCGAGAAGCCAAAAGTACCGGTGAAACACTTGAAGCCAAAAGAACCGGGTAAAGGAAAGACATAGGCCAAAGGTGTGATATGCATGGAACTCACCGTGGGAAGCAAAACTTTGGCCACCACATTCTTCATCGCCGAGGTGCAAGGTAACTATAATGTTATATTAGGCCGCGATTGGTTTCATGCTAACCAATGTGTGCCATCTACCATGCATCAATTCTTAATACAGTGGGTCGATGATGAGGTAGAAGTCATTCACGCGGATAATTCGGCTTATGTTGCTTTGGCCGATGCATCGGTGGATTGAAATCATCCGGATGTTACTTGCTTAACAGGGCGTGACTTCTCGGAGTTTGATTTCCTTAGTGCTATGAGGAACGGTTTCATTCCCATCTCTTTAAAGCCGATTGGTGGTAATTGGTTCCAGGGAATGATGTAAACAAGAAGTTAAACATGGAAGATATAGAAATTATCGCCCTAAGCACATAAAATGGCCGATGGAGTGTTGAAATCGTCCTTAGGAAAAGCATCGTGCAAGTTATTTTTCGGCGCACAAGTTTGCCGAAGAACAGGGGGGCATGTGTTGACACCAGATTTTGGCACGGCGAAGAACTTAATTAAGATGTCCTCAAATGGAGAAGTGCTCAAAGTGAGAAATTTACGTATCGTCAAAAGGAAAAACTTTGATATTTGGGCCATAGTCATCCGGTCTCATCTCTAAGGCCGAAGTTGTGTTCGAAGTATTCAGATTTTGTATTCAGAACACTATTCGGCTGATTACGCCCCCAAGATGGCCTTATATGGGAAAAGTTTCTACACGGATTGTCTTCATCTCGTAGAAATGATCGATCTTAATATAAAGATCGTCCCAATCCGAGGTCGTATGCAAAAGTTAGAGCCCGCACAGCGCGACCCTCCAGTGGGCAAAATATGACGCCCGGAATCAAACACATGTGTGGGTATGTCTGATGAGCTGCGTGAATATTTAGCTGTTTTGCGCCAGCAATTTAGCCATGAAGATGACCTCGGATCAAAAAACGTTCAACATGAAAGTTGTTCGCCTCGTCGAAACAGTCAAGATTGCTTTTGGGCTCGTTTTCATCCGAGTTTTTTTACCACCACGAAAAAGACCCGCAAGGTGCAGCCAGTTTAAACCAAACAGTTTTGGAAAGTTCGAACAAAACCAATCCGAATTTGACTAGGGTTTTGGACGTGAATCCAAAACTTTTTCTTGCACGGGAAGTCCAGCCGCCTCTTATATACCCAAGGGGTGACGGCCGATTGAACAACAACACACAATCGCAAAACACATATACTTTTTACCCTAGTTTTACATCCCTCCCTTGTCCTTTCTCTCTCGTTCTTCATTCGTTCTTCGTGTTGAAGGGCAGAGATCCTCGAGGCTCTAGGGGTGGGAGAACTGACCTAGGGCAGCCCATAGCCGCCGCACGTCCATACGGGGTCCCTCCTGGGCGCGTGGGGTTTCGGGTCCTGAAAAGCACCCGCCGGATTGCTTGCGTACCGCGCTTTCGGACGAGTCTCCTTCGGCGTGAGCTGCGGTGCATCACCATCGGCGTTGGAGGTACACGGTGATGTGTTCGTGTGCGAACACTACAAAATATATTTCCATGCTCTAACAAATATAAGTGAAGCAAAAGAGCATTCTACAAATGGCGGTTTTCTATATGAAGAGAAACATGCAATCCAAACTTCAAATGATATAAGCGAAGCACATGAAGCATTCTATAAAGCCATACTCAAAATATATATGTGAAGTGCAATGAGCATTATATAAATAAACTAAGGACTATCTCAGACCATCATGGTAAATAAAAGAAAAGTGAAAACTAAATGCAAAAGACACTCCAAGATTGCACATATTGCATGAACGAAATGAATCCGAAAACATATCGATACTTGTTGAAGAAAGATTGGATGCATTCCGGGGCATCCCCAAGCTTAGACGCTTGAGTCTCCTTGAATATTTACTTGGGGTGCCTCAGTCATCCCCAAGCTTGATATCTTGCCTCTCTTCCTTCTTCTCACATCGAGACCTCCTCGATCTTCGAACACTTCATCCACACAAAACTCAACAGAAAGCTCAGTAAGATCCGTTCGTATAATAAAGCAAATCACTACTCCTAGTACTGTTGCAAACCAATTCATATTTTGTTTTTGCATTTTATCTACTGTAATATAACTTCTACATGGCTTAATCCACTAATATAAATCGACAGTTTCATCAAAACAAGCAAACTATGCATCAAAAACAGAATCTGTCTAAAATAGAACAGTCTGTAATAATATGAACATTCACCATACCTATGGTACTCCAAAAATTCTACAAAAACTAGGAAAAATAAAAAATTTGTATATAAAGATAGTACAAAAAGTTTCAGAACCATTTGACGTTCTAGCAAAAAAAGTAAAATCGCGCGCTACAGCCAAAGTCTCTGTCCTGCACCGTACAACCCAACAAGCATCTAAAACATCCTAAAGGCAAACCTTGGCACATTATTTTTATAATAGAATGGAATTGTACAAGGGGATAATTATTTTTGTTGAAAAGTTTATGTAATCAAGATTCACAAAGTTTCCGTGAGCATGAACAAAGTTCAAGGAGCTCCCCCACTTCAACCATGCTTGTCTCTCTCACTTTCACTTTCTTTTTTGAAAAAGTTTTGGGTTCCCCTCTTTATTTTTTGTTTTTAAACTTTATAAAAGCACACAACTAAAATAAATGACTCTCTAAAACTTCCAAGTTGTCTCCCTAGCAGCGCTTTTTTTAAAGCCATTAAGCTAGGCATATAGTGCTCAAGTAATGGATCCACCCGGATCCCAAGGTATATCAAAGCCAATTTTAATTAACAATGATTTATAATTTAGTAGTGAGCACAAGGTAACATATATCATGTAATGAAGAAGTCTAACTCTCTTCCTATGCATCGGCATGTCATAAAAGAACAATTCATGCACACAAAGTAAAGGCCAATGCATAATATAAACAGTTTCTTGCAATTTTTTCGTGTTGGAAACATAAAGAGGCGGAGATGTAGTTCCTCTCTCATAATAATTGCAAGTAGGAGTAGAAAGCACATGCATATTATATCTATCAAAATCATCATGTGTAATAGTAAAACGCAACCCATCAATATAATCCTTAATAAGGGCAAACTTCTCCGATATAGTGTAGTTGGGAGAATTCAAAAATATAATAGGACTATCATGCGTGGGTGCAATAGCAACAATTTCATGTTTAACATAAGGAACTATAGAAAGTTCATCTCCATGAGCATAATTTATATTGGCATATTGGCCACAAGCATAGCAAGCATCATCAACAAGGGATATTTCAAGAGAATCAACGGGATCATAACAATCATCGTAGCAATCATCCTTCGGTAAGCACGAAGAGAAATTAAACAATGTATGAGTTGAAGAGTTACTCTCATTATAAGGTGGGCACGGTTAGCTAATCCGCTCTTCCTCCTTTTGTTCTTCACTCTTCTCATCATCTTTTTCATCCAATGAGCTCACAGTTTCATCAATTTCTTCTTCCATAGACTCCTGCAAAATATTAGTCTCTTCCTGGGCAGCGGAGACTCTCTCAATAAAATCATCAATATCGGAATTGAATTCATAATTCTCATAGCAATATTTAAGGATAGCTAAATTTTCAGGTCTATAAACTGAATCATCAATTTTTTCACACTCTTTAAACAAAGATTCAATTTCATGAGCACACATAAAAGCAACAAATTCTTCTATTTGTTCCACATCATAATAATCATATATACCATTAGCATAAGAAGCCAAGGTTTTATCATCATTAAATTTGCACGAAAAGGGAAGGTGTGGAGCCTTCATCCTAGAGCAACAAGTATAATCATATCTCAAGCAAAGTTGCCGAGCATACCAATGCAACATATGAATTTGATCCCATAATAGTTTCCCTTTTGAGTCAAGAGATAATCCCTAAAGTATTCATGTTGATCCAACGTGTCTCCCATAAGATAATTGAATGGGGTTTTCTCAGGATTATCCAAGTAGTACATAATATCTTTCACATAATGAGCATCGAGGGTTTTAGGAGGTTCCCCATCTCCATGAGTAGCAAGTAAACCTAATTTTTTTTGGTACTCCGTGTTCCATATCCATAACTAAAGATAGAAAACAACTTAGAACAGCAAATAAAAATTACTTAGTGATGTCTACTACACAACCTTCTTCTTGTAGACGTTGTTGGGCCTCCAAGTGCAGAGGTTTGTAGGACAGTAGCAAATTTCCCTCAAGTGGATGACCTAAGGTTTATCAATCCGTAGGAGGCGTAGGATGAAGATGGTCTCTCTCAAGCAACCCTGCAACCAAATAACAAAGAGTCTCGTGTGTCCCCAACACACCTAATACAATGGTAAATTGTATAGGTGCACTAGTTCGGCAAAGAGATGGTGATACAAGTGGTATATGGATAGTAGATAATAGTTTTTGTAATCTGAAATTATAAAAACAGCAAGGTAACTAATGGTAAAAGTGAGCGTAAACGGTATTGCAATGTGTGGAAACAAGGCCTAGGGTTCGTACTTTCGCTAGTGTAAGTTCCCTCAACAATGATAACATAATTGGATCACATAACTATCCCTCAACATGCAACAAAGAGTCACTCCAAAGTCACTTATAGCGGAGAACGAACGAAGAGATTATGGTAGGGTACAAAACCACCTCAAAGTTATTCTTTCCAATCAATCCGTTGGGCTATTCCTATAAGTGTCACAAACAGCCCTAGAGTTCGTACTAGAATAACACCTTAAGACACAAATCAACCAAAACCCTAATGTCACCTAGATACTCCAATGTCACCTCAAGTATCCATGGGTATGATTATATGATATGCATCACACAATCTCAGATTCATCTATTCAACCAACACAAAGGACCTCAAAGAGTGCCCCAAAGTTTCTAACGGAGAATCACGACGAAAACGTGTGCCAACCCCTATGCATAGGTTCATGGGCGGAACCCGCAAGTTGATCACCAAAACATACATCAAGTGAATCACATGGTATCCCATTGTCACCACAGATACCCACGGCAAGACATACATCAAGTGTTCTCAAATCTTTAAAGACTCAATCCGATAAGATAACTTCAAAGGGGAAACTCAATTCATTACAAGAGAGTAGGGGGGGAGAAAACATCATAGGATCCAACTATAATAGCAAAGCTCGCGATACATCAAGATCGTATCACCTCAAGAACACGAGAGAGAGAGAGAGAGAGAGATCAAACACATAGCTACTGGTACATACCCTCAGCCCCGAGGGAGAACTACTCCCTCCTCGTCATGGAGAGCACCGGGATGATGAAGATGGCCACCGGAGAAGGATTGCCCCCTCCAGCAAGGTGCCGGAATGGGTCTAGATTGGCTTTCGGTGGCTATGGAGGCTTCTGGCCGTGGAACTCCCGATCTATTGTGCTCACGGATGTTTTTAGGGTATATGGAGATATATAGGCGTAAGAAGTACGCCAGGGGGGCCACGAGGGGCTCACGAGGGTGGAGGGCGCACCCAGGGGGGTGGGCGCGCCCCCCTGCCTCATGACCTCCTCGCAGATCCCCCGACGTGCACTCCAAGTCTTCTGGGATTCTTTCCTTCCAAAAATGAGTTCCGTGAAGTTTCACGTCAATTGGACTCCGTTTGGCGAAAGAAGGGCATCAACCGCCTTACGGGGTGGCCACGAGGGCCCAGGGCACGCCTGCCCCCTGGGGCGCGCCCCCTGCCTCGTGGCCCCCTCGGGCATCGTCTCGCGTTGATTTTTCTTCCCAAAAATCAAATATATTCCAAAAAAATCTCCGTCAATTTTTATTCCGTTTGGACTCCGTTTGTTATAGATTTACTGCGAAAAAACATGCAACAAACAGGAACTGGATTAATATGTTACTCCCAAAAATAGTAAAAAAAGTTGCCAAAAGTATATGAAAGTTGTAGAATATTGGCATGGAACAATCAAAAATTATAGATACGATGGAGATGTATCATCGTCCCGCGAACCACCGCGCGCGTGGGCGAGGGAGAGGCGTAGTAAGCAAGCTTCTCCTTGTTCGGCGAGTAGACAGGACACATCAAAGCAGTACTAGTACTAGTCCATACTGCGTCCTTTCCGGTTAATATGGCTTAATTCGAAACGAGAAAAATACACTGGCGGTCAACATATGTAACAATACGCTCTTTACGGTCACTATATATAGTTTTGCGGTGATTATACGATCACTAGCTCATCGTAGAGCTCCGTATTGCACCCTATTGACCGGTCACATAGTTGACGTGGCACTTTGTTGACTGCTTAAATTGTCACCTGGTTTCTGGGTCCCACCTGTCAGTTGGCAGAGCAAAGAAATCAGTTAAACAAAACTTTACGCAGGCGCGACAGGAGTCCAACCCTTGTGCGTGAACCACCCTGGCTGTGTATGTGAATGCATGCACGTGTACTCCCTCGGTCTTCCAACAAAGAGTGCACATCGGCTAAAAAACAAAGAGTGTAGTACATCTACACTCCCAATGCATTTAGCATTTAATCTAAATCGATATTGATTGACTAATGCACCAACTTGTGCTCTAGGTATAGGCTACATGTCTATCCTTAATTACAGCATGCAACGACCTTCATTTAATCTTCTTCTCTCGATGGTCGCATGCACACATAAGTCTGCTACTTTTGGGTGTTAATTATACCCTGGTCAATGTGTAAATCTCTAAATGTACAGTCTTTCACGCACGTAGGGAGTACGTTGAGCACTTGAGCGTGAGCGTGTTTTTTGCGTCGTGTGTTGTGTGCCACATGGGTGCATGAGTGTTGCATGTGTCCATGTGTACGTGTGAGTGTTGCATGTTGCATGCATGCATGCATGGGGCTTACTACCTCCCATTGACATGTTCATATTTCAAGCTTCCTCTGTTCCCTCCATATGGTGATACTCCCTCTGTTCCCAAATACGGAGTAAAATCCTCCCTCTCTTCTCAAATACGAAGTATTTGTCTTTCTAGAGATTTCAACAAGTGACTACGTACAGAGCAAAATGAGTGAAGTGAGCGTAGAGGCATAGGGATAATGTAGAAAGGAAGTCTTCGCGATCCATTATTCCCCATCTCGGTCAGAGAGAACTATTCAACTAGTCTTCGCAGTGAAGTGACAATACACGCTGTAGCAGATGGGACACTTAATTAATAAGCTAAACCAGCGTGTTGGTGTTACCAAATCAGCCTTACCCAGTATTGCCATCATGTTGGCCAGTAGAGCACGCTTATGTCCTCCATTAACTGACATATGGGCCCTCTTGTGGTAGACCCACATGTCATCGGTGTAACTATTTATACTCTGAAGGACGGTATATCCTGGTACTAGTAGTAGAATTGAGATTTAATGCACTTTCTTCCCCATCTTCCACTCTTCTTCCTCCTCTCTTCTTCTTCCTCCTCTCTTCCCCATCGTCGGCCACACACCATTTCCCCCCGCTCACTACTCGCCCGCCCGCACTATCTTCCCTGGTAGCTTGCGCGTACCATATCCCCCCGCTCACTGCTCGGCCACACGAGGAGAAGCTTCTTCGCTCGCCCGCCCAAATCCACTTCCCCACTGGCTCGCAGGCACCGAAAACCCCTATGGCAGAACCGACTGACACGCAGAGCCGCGATTGGAATTCCCTCCCCGATGTTCTCTCTAAGCAGATCCGTAATCATATGGACCTACTCAGCACTGTCTATCTGGCCGCATGCTCGGTGTCTTTGTACCGTCTACTTGTCTGCAACCGGCTGGCTCTTTTCAAGACACCCTGCTTGCTGATGCTCGATCCTCGCAGGTGGCCCAGACACCAACTTGACGATCCTACAGAGGTTTCCATGGTGCCCCTCAACATGCTACCACTACCCGTCCACCTGTCCTTCATGCGTGGCCACTACTGGGCGGGCATGAAGGCCAACTGGATCGTCCTCATCCACCAATACGGTAGTCTATGGCCTCTCGTGGATATCTACACCCAGCAAGAGATCACCCTTCCATCATTGGATACCGCCGCCATCGAGCCTCGTGGCCCGCCGGACACTCCTGCCTACTACGCACGAGACGCTTCAAGCTTTTGGCTCGACCTCTGTTTGCTGAAAGTTGTAATCTGCGAAGTGCCCACACCATCAGAAGACTACATGGATTACAAGCTCATTGCCTTGTTCAACATGGGATTAGTCTATCTGGAATCCGGTCGCCGTACATGGTTATGGCTCATCATCAATCCTGTTGGGGCAACATTTCTGTCTGATGCTATAGTGCATGATGGCATCGTTTACACGGTCGACACACAGATTGGCTGCCTATACTGGTGGAATCTATCGTCGTGTAATTGTTCTATCTCATCTCATCTTTACCTTATGAATACGACTGCCTGTTCATTGTTACAAATTTAGAATAGCTAATATGTCTATAACCACATCATTGCTATATGTTCCTCTCATTTCCTACATTTTTATGACCACACATGTTATTGTTAGAGTTAATATGAGAACAATTGGCATCTAATGATTGTTAGAATAGATATTACGAGCATAACATCATGATTGCTATATGTTACTCTCATTTCCAAGATTTTTATAACAACGCATGTTATTGCTTAGAGTTGATATGAGAACTGTAGTAGTAAGTGCTATGGTAGAATATGAGTAGGCTCTGTCATAGTTGTTTTCCTCTCATTGTTACATGATGTTTGAACCATGACATATTGCTAGAATATGAAAGCCATTGGCTTATTTTTCAAACTTGGGGTATGATTATGACCACGACATTGCAATTCTCTGTCTATGATATGTGTCACTGTTATAATGATCTTAATTCCACACATACTCTGAACATGATTGTTTATTTTTGTCCTTTTGGTCTCCAATTTGAATTGTTGCAGTAGACGCAAATGCGCTGGCCTTCATGATTCCAGGACCTGGAATCATACCAGCCGATGGGTGGTGGTTTATCACTCGTTCAGCTAACGGCGATCATTTGATGCTCATTCGCACGTACCAAATTGACCAGACCATTACATCAAACCACATGCAGTACAATGCATGGGGCGTTCGTGATATTGATGGCTATGACTGCTTCGTGTTCGAGAAAGACCCCAACTCCGTTGGGCCAGGCGTATTCAACTGGAGGCAGGTTTACAGCCACGGCAACCACTCCATGTTCCTCGGGCTCAATTATCCGATCATCCAACCAATCATCGATCATATCACCGGCGATGATTACCGTGCTATGCAACTTCCATTCGCTAGGGGGGATTGTGTTTACACATCATACCATGGGTTTCATGAATCACCATATCCAGAGATTCGTCGACACAGCTTATTGCTAGATAATCTTGAATGTGTGAAAGGCATCAAGCTTCCATGCGATGGATTGCTTTTGCAAACATGACATGCGGCGATGTGGTTCATGCCAACATCAAATATGCCCAAATTGATTCGTACTGATATCTAGACTGAGCTATGTATTCTCCTGCTGTAGCACGACCCTCTTTTGTTGGATATTATGTACTGTTGTTAGTTTGAAGCACTCCTCTGGTTTGAAGGATAAATACCTTTCTGGGATCAAGTGCATCCTAACTCACCTGCGCAGGATGTACTGATAATGATGATGGAGATGTGCGGAATAAGGGGTGTTGTTAGAATAGACCCACCATATTCTAACAACACCGGAGCTTATCCTGCTAACCCCTTAAGACCTTATTCTAACAACACTGGAGCTTATTCTGCTAACCCCTTAAGACCTTATTCTAACAACACCGAAGCTTATTCTGCTAACACCTAACCATGAACCGCCCGCGGCCGAACCGAACCGAACCAGCCCACTACCACTAACCAAACCGCACAAAGGCCCACCCCCATGTCCCGCACGACACCCAGCTCCCTGTTCCCCCTGGTCCAAACTCCCACCTCCTTCCACCTTCCCCGCAGATCCCCACCTTCCCCGCCGGAGCCACTGCACCCACCATCTTCCTCGCCGCCCCACACCACCTATGCACCCTCACCTTCTTCACCGTTGGGGCTCCCGCACACCACGCGCCGGCAAAACTGTGGACTCCACCACCACCTCCACATCCACCGCCAGCTTCCTAGAAGTGCTGCGCCGCCGGCCGCCCATGGCACAGCGACGAGGAGCTCGTCATCCCACCCCTTCTGGTGCACCGAGCCGCCGCGCCCCCTGCCGGCTAGTCGCGCCGCCCCTCCCCATGGTCCTCAACCTCTCTCTGCATGGACTGCTCCGGATCCGATGTGATCCGCGCTGTACCCAGCTTCCACCACCGGATCCCATTCCCCTTCTTTCCTCGGGCCTGCCCCAACACCCGAAGCCTCCACCTACGGCGAGCGCGAGCCTTCCTCCCACTGCTTCCTCCCTCCTCTTTGGTGGCCGGCCTCCCCAACACAAGATCTCGCCCGTCGTCATGCCATGGCTCCAGCACCTCCCTCATCCGCATTGTACGCGCTGCTTGCAGTTCATTTTGATTTTTTTAAGCTCACAGGATTTTGTTTTGAAGTTTACTATGATATCCATGGTGCTGGTTGCACCACACCTTCTCCTGTTGCTTTGTCCGAGGCGAGGCCGGGCTCTGCCGCGTCGGGAATCAGGGTGTGGCACGGCACACCTGCGCGTGGGTGGTTCTCTTCTTCCCCAATATCATCTCACTATTCCAGCTCCTGGATATTTAACTGCGGGAAGCTGTATTGAAAAACATTTTGCAGTGAAGTTTTAATGCAGTTCATTTTTATTTTGCATTTTGAAAAAAAATGGTTATGCAGTGTGCAGTGCTGTGTTGTGCGGTTAACTACTGGGGTACTCAAGTGACAAATTTGGGAGTTCACTTTGCTCTAGAATGTGTCAGAAAAAGGTGATGCAGTTCGTCTGTCCAAGGCATGCGGTTTTCGATTGCATTTTATTTTTGTGGGTTATCTCCTACAAGATGTTGAGTACATGATGCAGCTCGCTGTAAAAAGCTATGTGGTTCATTCTATTAAAAAACCCGACGAGCAGCTCACTTTGTTCACGTGATAACTGAAGAAACTAAAAAAATGATTTTGAAAAATCAGTGCAGTACGCTTCACCTCGTCTCATAAAAAAAGTCATGTACTTCACTTCAATTTGTCACGCGGTTTAGTTCCCTCGATTGTGAAATACACTCGTCTCCGGTAGTTTCACGTGTTTACAAAAAAAATTGTGTTACCAAAGAGGTTCACTACTCGTCTTGAAGCAGCTCATAAGTCAAATCATGAATCTCACTTTGTTCTCTCACACATTTTTTTATAAAACTCCTTTGTGGTTCCCTTGGTAAACAGAAATCAAAACATCTCAAAAGAAGCTCTCTTCTTATTAGATGTAGTTCACTCGCTCAGTCCCTGCGGTCCACTCACCCGGTCTACACGCGTAAAAAGTAAGAAGTACGGGAAAAATACAACAAAAACTCATGAGGTTCACTTTTGGTAGTGTTGCGGTTCACTTTCGGGAGTGTTGCGGTCCACTCACATTAAAAAAAAAGTTGACAAAAAAGACAACAAAGACTTGTGCGAGAAAGTTTATGTCCGACAAAAAGAAAACATGAAGTTCACTTGACTGCCTGCTGCAGTGCGGTTTTCCGTTTGAAGCAGTGCGTTCTTCTATCCGATGAAAGGTCCACTCGCTTGGTCAACGTGCGTAAAAAATTAATAAGTGTGAAAAAAGACAACACGAACTCATGAGGTTCACTTTGGGTAGTGTTGTGGTCCACTCTCGTTTGAAAAAAAGTTGAAAAAACACAACAAAAACTTGTGCGAGAAAGTTTAGGTCCGACAAAAATAAATCATGAAGTTCACTTGACTGTCTGCTATAGTGCGGTTTTCCGTTTGAAGCAGTGCGTTCTTTTGTCCGATGAAGTACACACGATGATTTTGGTCTCACGAAAAACAGAGTGTCCGCTTTTCTATAAAATCAAAACTGCTCTTAAACCGTAAGGAATTAGAGAGAGTGTTCTACATGAAAAGTTGCATCTCATCGATATCTTTCCAACGGCGTATGATTTGAATTATTCCGACCAGCGGTTCGTAAAAATTTCACGAAAAAACAGCAGCTGCCCCTCGACGTCAGCCGCACGGTTTTCAAAATTAACTAAAAACCGTAAGGAATCTCAAAAACATTTCAACATATGAAAGTTGTGCCTTGTCCGTAGCTTTCCAATGGCATATCATACGTCTCGTTTCAATAAACGGTTAGAAAACTGGAGCGAAAACAGTACCGAAAAATTCAAAAAAAAATTGAAAAACAGAATTCCGCGATTTACTAATTTTGAAACTGCTCTTAAACCGCAACGAATTATAGAAAATAGTAGGTATGAAAAAGATGCGCCTCGACGGTATCTTTCCAACGGTGTATCATTTGCTTCATTCCGACGAGCGGTTTAGAAGAAATCGCGAAAAAACGCTCGCTGCCACTCGTCATGGAACGCACCATTTTCAAAACTGCTCTTAAACGGTGTGGAATCTCGAAAAGTGTTCAACATGGCGAAGTTGCACATAATCCATAGCTTTCCTACGGTATATTATACGCCTCGTTCCGATAAACGGTTAAAAAACTAGAGCGAAAACAGAACCGAAAAAACACGGCGTGTAGTTTTTTTTGCGACGGGAAGTTCACTCGCGTGAGTACTGCACCACACTTGGTTCAAACAATGACGTGCACTTGCGTTGCGCGTGCAGTGCGGAAGTGTTGTCAGAATAGTTATTCTGTTAATATTGTTAGAATAGAACGGCTGTATATATATATATATATATATATATATATATATAGTAACACTATTCTGATCCCGGGATCAGAATAGTTATTTGGATCACGGCGCGTCTATATAGGGGCGGCCGCACCGGTTGGTGGCGAGGTGGGGGCGGTCACCATGCCACCGTCGCCTCCCTCCCCACGTCGCCACTAACCGGTGCGGTCGCCCCCGCCTCCTCCCCAACCACCGGTGCCTCCTCGGTTTTGCCGCCACCACAAGCTGGCCGGCTTCCTTCCAGATCGCCCCGCGTAACCTCCGCCCCAACCACCTCCATCGCCACCCTTCGTCCCGACCACCTCCTCCGCCGACCTCCGCGCGCCGACAACCTATGCCGCCACCCACTGCCCCAATCACCTCCACAGCCACCCGCCCCCTTCACTCAAACGCGACCTGCCCTCCCCTCCGGCCCGAACTTCCCTTCCTTCTGACGTGACCTGCTGCGACCCTCCAGCGCACCCCCATCCTCCCGTCCTGCCATGGGAAAGCTCTCCTCCAGTGCGCCTTCTGCATAGACACCCCGCCCGTCTGGCCTGGCAACCAGCTACCCTGCCACAGCATGTGAGCAGGGAGCTACATCACAACTCCGGTGAGCCTCGCTAAGTGCCGCGGTGAATGCTCCAGCAAATGGCATCCATGTCATTCCTTCATTACTGTACTTGTCTTCTTTCTCTCTCCCCTTCACCGAAATCCCCTTGTGTCTGTGTTGTGAGTGAAACAATTACCAGCGAGTGCATAACATGCATACCCTGCTGATACGTCTCCAACGTATCAATAATTTTTGATTGCTCCATGCTATATTATCTACTGTTTTAGACATTATTGGGCTTTATTATCCACTTTTATAATATTTTTGGGACTAACCTAGTAACCGGAGGCCCAGCCCAGAATTGCTGTTTTTGCATGTTTTAGGGGTTCGAAGAAAGGGAATATCAAACGGAGTCCAAACGAAATGAAACCTTCGGAAACGTGATTCTCTCATCAGATAAGATCCAGGACACTTGGACCCTCCGTCAAGAAAGCCACGAGGTGGTCACGAGGGTAGGGGCGCCCCCCTAGGGCACCCCCTGACTCGTGGGCCCCTCGAAGCTCCACCGACGTACTTCTTCCTCCTATATATATCCACGTACCCCCAAACGATCGGGGACGGAGCCAAAAACCTAATTCCACCGCCGCAACTTTCTGTATCCACGAGATCCCATCTTGGGGCCTGTTCCGGAGCTCCGCCGGAGGAGGCATCGATCACGGAGGGCTTCTACATCATCATCCAAGCCCCTCCGATGAAGTGTGAGTAGTTTACTTCAGACCTACGGGTCCATAGCTAGTAGCTAGATGGCTTCTTCTCTCTTTTTGGATCTCAATACAATGTTCTCCCCCTCTCTTGTGGAGATCTATTCGATGTAATCTTCTTTTTGCGGTGTGTTTGTTGAGAGCGATGAATTGTGGGTTTATGATCAAGTCTATCTATGAATTATATTTGAATCTTCTCTGAATTCTTTTATGTATGATTGGTTATCTTTGCAAGTCTCTTCGGATTATCAGTTTGGTTTGGCCTACTAGATTGGTTGTTCTTGCCATGGGAGAAGTGCTTAGCTTTGGGTTCGATCTTGCGGTGTCCTTTCCCAGTGACAGAAGGGGCAGCAAGGCACGTATTGTATCGTTGCCATTGAGGATAACAAGATGGGTTTTTTATCATATTGCATGAAACTATCCCTCTACATCATGTCATCTTGCTTAAGGCGTTACTCTGTTTTTAACTTAATACTCTAGATGCTTGCTGGATAGCGGTCGATGAGTGGAGTAATAGTAGTAGATGCAGAATCATTTCGGTCTACTTGTCTCGGACATGATGCCTATATACATGATCATACCTAGATATTCTCATAACTATGCTAAATTCTGTCAATTGCTCAACAGTAATTTGTTCACCCACCGTAGAATACTTATGCTCTTGAGAGAAGCCACTAGTGAAACCTATGGCCCCCGGGTCTCTTTCTCATCATATCAATCTCCATCACTTTATTATTGCTTTGCTTTTACTTTGCTTTTACTTTATTTACTTTGCATCTCTATACCAAAAATACCAAAAATATATTATTTATCATCTCTATCAGATCTCACTTTCTTAAGTGACCGTGAAGGGATTGACAACCCCTAAGCGTGTTGGTTGCGTTGAGCTATTGTTTTTGTGTAGGTACGAGGGACTCGAGCGTATCCTCCTACTGGATTGATACCTTGGTTCTCAAAAACTGAGGGAAATACTTACGCTACTTTGCTGCATCATCCCTTCCTCTTCGGGGAAATCCAACGCAGTGCTCAAAAGGTAGCAAGAAGAATTTTTCTGGCGCCGTTGCTGGGGAGTCTGCGCAAAAGTCAACATACCAAGTACCCATCACAATCCCTATCTCCCGCATTACATTATTTGCCATTTGCCTCTCGTTTTCCTCTCCCTCACTTCACCCTTGCCGTTTTATTCGCCCTCTCTCTCTCTATCCTCCCTCTCTATTTGCCTCTTTTGCACGTTTGCTCTCTGTTTGCTCGTGTGTTGGATTGCTTGTTTGTTGCGATGGCTCAAGATAATACTAAATTGTGTGACTTCACCAATACCAACAATAATGATTTCCTTAGCTCTCCGATTGCTCCTCTTACCGATGTTGAATCTTGTGAAATTAATACTGCTTTGTTGAATCTTGTCATGAAAGATCCGTTCTCCGGCCTTCCTAGTGAAGATGCCGCTACACATCTTAATAGCTTCGTTGATTTGTGTGACATGCAAAAGAAAAAATATGTCAATAATGATATTGTTAAATTGAAGCTATTTCCTTTTTCGCTTAGAGATCGTGCTAAAGCTTGGTTTTCGTCTTTGCCTAAAAATAGTATTGATTCATGGAACAAGTGCAAAGATGCTTTTATCTCTAAGTATTTTCCTCCCGCTAAGATCATCTCTCTTAGAAACGATATTATGAATTTTAAACAACTTGATCATGAACATGTTGCAAAAGCTTGGGAGAGAATGAAATTAATGATACGTAATTGCCCTACTCATGGTTTGAATTTGTGGATGATTATACAAAAATTTTATGCCGGATTGAATTTTGCTTCTATAAATCTTTTAGATTCGGCCGCGGGAGGCACTTTTATGGAAATCACTTTAGGAGAAGCTACTAAACTCCTAGATAATATTATGGTTAATTATTCTCAATAGCATACTGAAAGATCTAATAAAAAGGTGCATGCGATAGAAGAAATTAATGTTTTGAGTGGAAAGATGGATGAACTTATGAAATTATTTGCTAATAAGAGTGTTTCTTCTGATCCTAATGATACGCCCTTGTCTACTTTGATTGAGAATAATAATGAATCTATGGATGTGAATTTTTTGGGTAGGAACAATTTTGGTAATAACGCGTATAGAGGAAATTTCAATCCTAGGCCTTATCCTAGTAATCCCTCTAATAATTATGGTAATTCCTACAACAATTCTTATGGGAATTATAATAAGATGCCCTCTGATTTTGAATCTAATATTAAAGAATTTATTTCTTCGCAAAAGAATTTTAATGCTATGATTGAAGAAAAATTGCTTAAGATTGATGATTTAGCTAGGAACATTGATAGAATTGAGCTTGATGTTGATTCTTTGAAACTTAGATCTATTCCACCTAAGCATGATATCAATGAATCTCTCAAAGCCATGAGAATTTCCATTGACGAGTGCAAAGAAAGAACCGCTAGGATGCGTGCTAAGGAAGATGCCTTGATAAAAGCGGGTTCTTCTAGTTCCTATGAAAATAATGATGAAGATCTAAAAGTTATTGATGTGTCCCCTATTAAATCTTTGTTTTGCAATATGAATCTTGATAATGATGGGACTGAATATGATCCACCTTTACCTAGAAGGCGTTCTAAGAATTCGTAATTTGTTGATCTTGATGCTAAATTTGATAAAAGTGGGATTGAAGAAATTAAAACCCTAGATGTTGCTAAACCCACTATTATGGATTTCAAGGAATTTAACTATGAAAATTGCTCTTTGATTGATTGTATTTCCTTGTTGCAATCCGTGCTAAAATCTCCTCACGCTTATAGTCAAAATAAAGCGTTTAGTAAACATATCGTTGATGCCTTGATGCAATCTTATGAAGAAAAACTTGAATTGGAAGATTCTATCCCTAGAAAACTTTATGATGAGTGGGAACCAACTAATAAAATTAAAATTAAAAATTATGAGTTTTATGCTTTGTGTGATTTGGGTGCTAGTGTCTCTACTATTCCCAAAACTTTGTGTGATTTACTAGATTTCCGTGATTTTGATGATTGCTCTCTAAACCTGCATCTTGCGGATTCCACTATTAGGAAACCTATGGGAAGAATTAATGATGTTCTTATTGTTGCTAATAGGAATTATGTGCCCGTAGATTTTATCGTTCTTGATATAGATTGTAATCCTTCTTGCCCTATTATTTTCGGTAGACCTTTCCTTAGAACGGTTGGTGCAATTATTGATATGAAGGAAGTGAATATTAGATTTCGATTTCCTTTAAAAAAGGGCATGTAACACTTCCCTAGAAAGAAAATAAAATTACCATATGAATCTATCATGAGAGCCACTTATGGATTACCTACCAAAGATGGCAATAACTAGATCTATTCTTGCTTGTTATGCCTAGCTAGGGGCGTTAAATGATAGCGCTTGTTGGGAGGCAACCCAATTTTATTTTTATTCCTTGCTTTTTGCTCATGTTTAGTAATAAATAAATTATTTGGCCATTGTTTTTATTGTGTTTTTTGTGTTTAATTAGTGTTCGTGCCAAGTAGAACCGTTGGGAAGACTTGGGGAAAGTCTTGTTGAACTTGCTGTAAAAAACAAAAACTTTAGCGCTCACGAGAACTGCTGTCATTTTTATTTGGGAAGTGATATTTAGTTAATTATTTTTGAAGATGATTAATAGATAAATTCCTCACGTCCAGCAATTTACTTTAGAATTTTTGGGGTTCCAGATCTTGCTCTAGCTACAGATTACTACAGACTGTCATGTTTTTGACAGATTCTGTTTTTTGTGTGTTGTTTGCTTATTTTGATGAATCTATGGCAAGTAAAATAGTTTATAATCCATAGAGAAGTTGGAATACAGTAGGTTTAACACCCAAATAAATAAAGAATGAGTTCATTACAGTACCTTGAAGTGGTCTTTTGTTTTCTTTCGCTAACGGAGCTCATGAGTTTTCTACTTTAAGTTTTGTGTTGTGAAGTTTTCAAGTTTTGGGTAAAGATTTGATGGATTATGGAAAAAGGAGTGGAAAGAGCCTAATCTTGGGGATGCCCATGGCACCCCCAAGATAAGCTAAGGACACCTAAAAGCCAAAGCTTGGGGATGCCCCGGAAGGCATCCCCTCTTTCGTCTACTTCTATCGGTAACTTTACTTGGAGCTATATTTTTATTCACCACATGATATGTGTTTTGCTTGGAGTGTCTTTTATGATTTGAGTCTTTGCTTATTAGTTTAACACAATCATCCTTGCTGGACACACCTTTTGAGAGAGCCATACATGATTTGGAATTTAATAGAATACTCTATGTACTTCACTTATATCTTTTGAGCTTTATAGTTTTGCTCTAGTGATTCACTTATATCTTTTAGAGCACGGTGGTGGAATTGTTTTATAGAAAATATTGATCTCTCATGCTTCACTTATATTATTTTGAGAGTCTTAATAGCATGGTAATTTGCTTAAAATCCTAATATGCTTGGTATGCAAGATTAATAATAAAACTTTCGTATGAGTGTGTTGAATACTAAGAAGAAATTGATGCTTGATAATTGTTTTGAGATATGAGGATGGTGATATTAGAGTCATGCTAGTTGAGTAGTTGTGAATTTGAGAAATGCTTGTGTTAAAGTTTGTGATTCCCGTAGCATGCACGTATGTGAACCGTTATGTGATGAAGTCGGAGCATGATTTATTTATTGATTGTCTTCCTTATGAGTGGCGGTCGGGGACGAGCGATGGTCTTTTACTACCAATCTATCCCCCTAGGAGCAGGCACGTAATACTTTGCTTTGATAACTTCTAGATTTTTGCAATAAGTATATGAGTTCTTTACGACTAATGTTGAGTCCATGGATTATACGCACTTTCCTTCCTTCCACCATTGCTAGCCTCTCGCACTTTTCGCCGGTACCATACACCCACCAAATACCTTCCTCAAAACAGCAACCATAGCTACCTATCATGGCATTTCCATAGCCATTCCGAGATATATTGCCATGCAACTTTCCACCGTTCCTTTCATTATGACACGCTCCATCATTGTCATATTGCTTGCATGATCATGTAGTTGACATTGTATTTATGGCAAAGCCACCGTTCATAATTCTTTCATACAAGTCACTCATGAGTCATTGCACATCCTGGTACACCGCCGGAGGCATTCATATAGAGTCATATTTTGTTCCAAGAATCGAGTTGTAATTCATGAGTTGTAAGTAAATAAAAGTGCGATGATCATCATTATTAGAGCATTGTCCCAGTGAGGAAAGGATGATGGAGACTATGATTCCCCCACAAGTCGGGATGAGACTCCGGACGAAAAAAAATAAAAAAAAGAGGCCATAAAAAAAAGAGAAAGGCCCAAATAAAAAAATATGAGAGAAAAAGAGAGAAGGGACAATGTTACTATCCTTTTACCACACTTGTGCTTCAAAGTAGCACCATGATCTTCATGATAGAGAGTCTCTCATTATGTCACTTTCATATACTAGTGGGAATTTTTCATTATAGAACTTGGCTTGTATATTCCAATGATGGGCTTCCTCAAAATGCCCTAGGTCTTCGTGAGCAAGCGAGTTGGATGCACACCCACTTAGTTTCTTTTGAGCTTTCATATACTTATAGCTGTAGTGCATCCGTTGCATGGCAATCCCTACTCACTCACATTGATATCTATTGATGGGCATCTCCATAGCCCGTTAATACGCCTAGTTGATGTGAGACTATCTTCACCCTTTTTGTCTTCTCCACAACCACCATTATATTCCACCTATAGTGCTATATCCATGGCTCACGCTCATGTATTGCGTGAAGATCGAAAAAGTTTTGAAAATGTCAAAAGTATGAAACAATTGCTTGTCTTGTCATCGGGGTTGTGCATCATTTAAATACTTTGTGTGGTGAAGATAGAGCATAGCCAGACTATATGATTTTGTACGGATAGCTTTCTTTGGCCACGATATTTTGAGAAGACATAATTGCTTTGTCAGTATTCTTGAAGTATTATTATTTTTATATCAATATGAACTTTTGTCTTGAATCTTTCGTATCTGAATATTCATACCACAATTAATAAGATTTACATTGAAATTATGCCAAGTAGCACTCCGCATCAAAAATTCTGTTTTTATCATTTACCTACTCGAGGACGAGCAGGAATTAAGCTTGGGGATGCTTGATACGTCTCCAACGTATCTATAATTTTTGATTGCTCCATGCTATATTATCTACTGTTTTAGACATTATTGGGCTTTATTATCCACTTTTATATTATTTTTGGGACTAACCTATTAACCGGAGGCCCAACCCAGAATTGTTGTTTTTTTGCCTGTTTTAGGGTTTCGAAGAAAAGGAATAACAAATGGAGTCCAAGCGGAATGAAACCTTCGGAAACGTGATTTTCTCATCAGATAAGATCCAGGAGACTTGGACCCTTCGTCAAGAAAGCCACGAGGTGGTCACGAGGGTAGGGGCGCCCCCCCAGGCGCGCCCCCACCCTCATGGGCCCCCTGTTGCTCCACCGACGTACTTGTTCCTCCTATATATATCCACGTACGCCCAAAAGATCGGGGACGGAGCCAAAAACCTAATTCCACCGCCGCAACTTTCTGTATCCACGAGATCCCATCTTGGGGCCTGTTCCAGAGCTCCGCCAGAGGAGGCATCGATCATGGAGGGCTTCTACATCATCATCCAAGCCCCTCCGATGAAGTGTGAGTAGTTTACTTCAGACCTACGGGTCCATAGCTAGTATCTAGATGGCTTCTTCTCTCTTTTTGGATCTCAATACAATGTTCTCCCCCTCTCTTGTGGAGATCTATTCGATGTAATCTTCTTTTTGCGGTGTGTTTGTTGAGACCAATGAATTGTGGGTTTATGATCAAGTCTATCTATGAATTATATTTGAATCTTCTCTGAATTCTTTTATGTATGATTGGTTATCTTTGCAAGTCTCTTCGGATTATCAGTTTGGTTTGGCCTACTAGATTGGTTGTTCTTGCCATGGGAGAAGTGCTTAGCTTTGGGTTCGATCTTGCGGTGTCCTTTCCCAGTGACAGAAGGGGCAGCAAGGCACGTATTGTATCGTTGCCATCGAGCATAACAAGATGGTTTTTTTTATCATATTGCATGAAACTATCCCTCTACATCATGTCATCTTGCTTAAGGCGTTACTCTATTTTTAACTTAATACTCTAGATGCATGCTGGATAGCGGTCGATGAGTGGAGTAATAGTAGTAGATGCAGAATCGTTTCCGTCTACTCGTCTCGGACGTGATGCCTATATACATGATCATACCTAGATATTCTCATAACTATGCTAAATTATGTCAATTGCTCAACAGTAATTTGTTCACCCACCGTAGAATACTTATGCTCTTGAGAGAAGCCACTAGTGAAACCTATGGCCCCCGGGTCTCTTTCTCATCATATCAATCTCCATCACTTTATTATTGCTTTGCTTTTACTTTGCTTTTACTTTATTTACTTTGCATCTCTATACCAAAAATACCAAAAAATATTATTTATCATGTCTATCAGATCTCGCTTTCATAAGTGACCGTGAAGGGATTAACAACCCCTAAGCGCGTTGGTTGTGTTAAGCTATTGTTTTTGTGTAGGTACGAGGGACTCGAGCGTAGCCTCCTACTGGATTGATAACTTGGTTCTCAAAAACTGAGGGAAATATTTACGCTACCTTGCTGCATCATCCCTACCTTGCTGCCACAACAATACTCCATCTTCCTTCACTCTTGTTGACACGGACAATCTCTCTCTTCCTAGGTAGGCCCTGGCGGCTACTGTTTGCTAGCTAGCTTTTGGATGGGCGTCCATATCGACCGACGCTCCTCGTCAGCATCACTCCTCCCAGCACACGTACGACGATGATGCGTGGAAAAAAGAAAGAACGCAGATCACTCACACAGATCGATGCAGTTGGAAAAACTAGCAGCTTGCAACAGCCGCTAGGAGTCACGGGCAGCCACGTTACGCTATGCACCTCTCTCCAATGCATGCACACATGCATGAACTCGTACACCACTAGTAGGCACTAGCTATTAAATCAAATTGATTTGTGATGTGACTTCCCGGCCGACTGACCCTCCTTAATATTGTCCTTCTAGTTCTGCATACATCATTTTTCTCTCTGTTTGTCTGCAATGGTCAAATTGCACTACAGTGGCCCTCCCCCGTTACTAGCTTTCTTTAACAATAGTTGTTCCTTCCTACCTTCTATGACAAAGTTGCATTTTTATCAATCTAAAAAGAAAGAAGCGAAAATCAATCAAAGTGTGTAAGCAAAAAAAATGTGAAGTGGTGCGAAGGATAAAAAATGTGTAGTGGTGGCTTGAATGTGAGTTAAGTCTGATGCAAAACAAAAAAACTCGACATAACTTTGTTGTATCGAATGTGATTTCGTGCTCTATACATTTTTTATATGCCTACAAAAGACTATCGTTTTAGTATGATATATAAGAGCTCAAGAATTTTGTTTTGGACATGGATCGAAGTTTGGTACACAATATACGGTGCCTCCATAAATTCTTTTCTTTTGCACCCATTTTGCCCCCGAAAAAATTATGAGAACACAAAAGAGACACACATATATTTTTGTATAAAACAAATCCCATGCATTTTCCTCCTTTCTTTTTTAAAAAATAACCAAAAAATTCAAATTAAAAATACCAGAGTAGTTCGATGTTTGTACCCAAAACATAGTTTTCATGTGTCTAATATAACTCTAGAAGGTCAACATAAAATAACAGAGAAGTTCAATTTTTTGTAAATAATGGATTTCCCCGTTTCTAAAAAAATAGAAGTCTGGATTTAAATAACAGAGTGGTTCGTTGTTTATTACAAAAATTAGTTTTTTTGTTACCGAATAAATAAAATCAAGAAGTTCAATTTAAAAAACCGAAGTAGTTCAATGTAGACAGAAAACCTAAAATTCTTTCGGTTTCTAAGAAAGAATAAAAGTTTGAAGTTCAATTCAAAAAGAATGGGTTGATGCTTATTTAGAAACAATATTTTCTTCTAAGAAGTTCATATTAAAATAAGAGAGAAGTTCGAATGTTATAGAAAACTCGGATTTTTTTTCTCGTTACTAAAGAATAAAATTAAGAAGTTCAAATTTAAATGGGAAGAGTGGTTCAATGTTTATTATAAAACTAGTATATTTCGGTTACTAAAAATTTAAAAACCAAGAAGTCCAACTTACAAAAATAGAGAAGTTCTATATTTATAAAAAATGCAGGTTTTGCTAGTTACTAAAGAATAAAATGAATAAGTTCAAATTAAAAATATAGGAGTAGTTTGATGTATACAGAAAACTCAAATTCTTCCTGTTTCTAGAAAAATACGAGTATGAAGTTCAGTTTAGTGAAAAATGTTTGATGCTTATTTAATTTTTTTTAATAAATAAGTGGCCGAAGTTCAACAAGAAAATAACGAGCGGTTCAACTACTATACGGAATGCGTTTTGGCTGAGAATAAAAGAATACAAAACTAAAATCCTAAATGGTTTGTTGCAAGAAGTTCACGTGCTCCACACTGCACGGTTCGAAAATTATATTACGAGACTCCAACCTTAAACTACATGTTAAAAAAGAGAGGCAAAAACAACATCGTGTTTGTCATTTTTAAAACTACTCTCAAATGGCAACGAATTTGTAACACATGTCTACATGAAAAAGTGGCTCCTATTCATACGCTTTCCAACAGTGTATTATATGCTACATTATGATGCATGGTTTAAAAGTTTCATGTATACCAATTAAAACACATTTTTATGTATTGAAAAGATTATTTTGAACCGTCACGAGTATGAAAAAATGATCAACACGTGAAAGTTGCATGTTTCCAACAGTTTTCCCTCCGTATATCATTTGCTCAATTTCGGTAAGTGGTTGGGGAGTTACGGGTAAAATACAACACATGAAAAACAGAGTGAAGTTCAAAAAGAACTGCTCCAAATGAAGGCAGAACTGCATTTTGGGAGACTTCGGTTTTTCCGATGAAGGCAGAACACATGATCTCAGAAGTTCAGGTCGATAACTACCACAAGTTCACGTACTACACAATGTGCATTTTGTATTAAAAAGAATTAAAATGCAAAGCCTAAAGTTTTATTGCTAGAAGTTCAAGTGCTCGGCCCGAGAAAGTTCAAAAATTATTGTGAGAGAGGTTGAACAAAAATATGTGACAGAAGTTCAAGGTGAAAACAACGAGAAGTTCAATAGTGCAAGGAATGCATTTCACGTGAGAATAAAAGGCATAGAAAAATAAAAGCTTAAAAGGTTTCTTGAAAGAAGTTCAAGTGCTCTGTCCGGGGAAGTTCAAAAATTCTTGCGAGAGAAGTTCACCTTGTATTTCCATGTTCGAAAACACAAAAAGAATTGCTTTTTTGCTTTTAAAATAATTCTCTCAATCCAGAAAGAAGTTCATTTATTATTTGGGAGCAATTTGATTTCAAAAAGAAAATAAAAAAATTCAAATTATAAAAATGTAAAAAGTTCATGTACTACATGGTGTGTGTTTAATATGATAAAAACGAATTAAAAGGCAAGGTCCAATTTTTTGTGTTATAAGTTCAAGTCCTCGGTCGAAGAAAGTTAAAAAAATTATTGTGAGATAGGTTTGTACCAAAGAATATCATTTGTGTGCACTAACAAATGAATGAGAAAATTACAAATGAAAATACATCACAGAAGTTCAACATGAAAACAGCAGGAAGTTCACCTACTACACAGAACAAATTTCAGATGAAAAACTTTTAAAACTGTCGCGTGTATGAAAAAATGATCAACACAGGAAAGTTGCATATTTATAGTAGCTTTCCATCGGTATATCACTTGCTCAATTCCGGTGAGTGGATGGAAAGCTACGGGCAAACAAGCATGTGAAAAACAGAGTGAAGTTCAAGTAGACATGCCGAGAAGTTCAGGTTCTTCACGCGGTGCATTTTCGAAGAATCTGTTTCGCGATAAAGGCTGAACGAATGATCTTGCCATTTCCAAAATTACTTGAAAACGGCTAGGAATCACAGAAAAACATCAACATGAAAAAGTTTCGCATTTTCCTTATCTTTTCAACGGTATGTTATTCGCCCCATTCCGATAAAGTTTGTAGAAATGATGGCAAAAATACGTTTTTAGCCATTTTAAAAATTAACTTAAAACAGTAATGAATTGGGAGAAATAATATATACAAAAGTTTCGCATTTCCTCAAGCTTTCCAATGCCATATCATTTGCTGCATTCGTACATACGGTTAAAAAATAGATCAAAAATACGAACTCAGTGGAACTTGTACCATTTTCTAAATTACTCTTAAATCGTTCAAAATTAGAAAAAACTTTTGACATGAAAAAGTAGAGCATTTTCATAAACTTTCCAACGCCGTATCATTTGTCTAAATTGGATTAGCTGTTTAGAAATGACATTGAAAGTACGAACTCGGCTGTTCGGTTTGCGAAATTTTACGATTTTCCAAATTACTCTTTAACCGTAGGGAATTAGAGAAAACTTTCAACATGTGGAAGGAGCAGTTTTGCAGCAGCTTTTCAATGCCATATTATTTGCCTCATTCCGATGAAAGGTTTAGAAATGCGATAAAAAATACGATTCACGCTTTTTGTATGAAGAAAAAAGGTTTTCAAAACTGCTCTTAAACCGCTTACATTTTGCCAAAAAATTAACTTGGGTCATCATACTGGTGTCCATAGCTTTCCAATGGTATATCTCAAGCCCCATTTGGGCAATGTTGGCGGAAGTTCAACCTAGCACTAGGAGAAGTTTAGGCCGAACAACTCAGGCAGTAAAATTGCAAAAAACGCAATTTCATCACGACCCGAGAGCAAAATCCGTCAACGAGCGAGATTCCTATTTAAAACCGGTATTTAGTTGCTAAAAACGTTTCTAGATTACCCTAACATCATATAGAACATGACTAATAAGAATAATTCGCGAGGTAAGCCATAGTTGCGAAGATAGCCCGAAGGTCGGATTCGTACAGAAGGAAGTTCAGGCGCGTTACTCAGACAGTTCAGGTTGTGATCAGAATATTATTCTAATCCCGTGATCAGAATAGGAGGGCGCGCCTATCTCCGGCCACCTACCACCGCCGCCGACGAGCGGATCCAGCGCCGTGCCAGGTTCGGCCGCCCCTTCTTCCCCAGCGCGCTCCTGCCACCAGAGCGCCCCCCGGCCCATGGGTCCCGCCGCCGGTCTCCTCCTACAACCCCGCCGCCACCGTCCCCCGGATCCAGCTGCAACTCCGCCACACGCCTCGGATCCGGCTGCGGCGCCGCCCCCCACCGCAGGATCCAGCCGCCGCCCCAACCGCGAGATCCGTTCGCCGCCCCCATCCGGCCGCCGCGATGTCACCATCCATCGCCCGGTGGTGCAGTGCGGCGCGCCCTTCCCTCCCGTCCGGCACGAACTTCCCTCTAGGCCACCTCGACCTTCCCTCCCCTTCGGTGCAGCCTACCCTCTGCTCCGGCGTGCCCTCCTACTCCTCCTCCACGTGTGGCATGAACCTGGCCTTCGACCGCGAGCTCATCGGCCCGCCCATATACTTCGGCCTCATGGGCGACGGCCAGCCCATCGGACGCTACGACGACATGTGGCCGACTGGTGCGTCAAGGTAACTATAACTAAACTAAACACACACATCGTCTTTGAGTTTGGTCCGGCTGTACTGAACTTTTACTGAATAATTTTTGTATGTGTGCAGGTGATCTGCGACCACCTTGGGCTAGGAGTCAAGACGGGGCTGCCCTACATCTGGCATAGCAAGGCCATCAACCCATTCATGAACCTGAAGGAGTACAAGGGCATCTTCTGGCAGGAGGACATCATCCCCTTCTTCTAGGTCGCGAAGCTGACAAGGAATGCGACACCGTGCGTAAGTGCTACATCTCGCTCTCGCAGCAGGTCAAGGAGAAGCTCGGCAAGATCGACCCCTACTTCATCAAGCTCGCCGACGCCATGGTCATCTGGATCGAGGCCAGGGACATGCTCAACTCCAAGGACTCCAAGGAGGCCGACGCCAACGGCAAGCTCAAGGGGAAGTAGATCGAGATCGAGGGAGAGAACCTTTTTTGCATTAGCATACTGAGCAGGCGGTGAGGCGGCGTATACCGGTTTCTTCAGTTCGTAGGTTCTATGCGTGCATCAGGTATTCAGGTTCAGGCTGTTGTGTACTACAAAACATTAGCTGCCTGTATGTGAGAAAACCATGTTGTTTATTATTTTGTTTATGTGAGAAAACAAAAATGTATTTTAGAAGTTCATTTATTATTTCCCCAAAAGTTCATATATTACTACCTGTATGTATTTTGACATTTCACAACAACTGACAAGAATTGCGGCTGGATAGAGCGGCAAAACGATGGTACGCCACTCAAGCAGTGCATCACCGGCAGCCGCGTCGTCTCCTCGGCAGCAAAAAGAAGCTTAACTGAAGTTCAATTCGTACGCTACTAGTAGGTCAACTACAGCAGCAGCAGAGTTCTTAGCGTCTTCTTCCTAATTTCCCCATGTGAAATTCTATAAAAAGGAAGGAACAGTCTCCTTCTGGCTCAGCCATCAGTGATCCCGTTCGTGCTTCTCCTAAAGACCAAGTCGAACTTCACCAAAAACTAGAAAAAATTTGAGCACGTTCGTGCTTCTGCTGCAGACCAAGTCGAACTTCACCAAAAACTAGAAAAAAGATGAGCACGTTCGTGCTTCTCCTGCAGACCAACTCGAACTTCACCAAAAACTAGAAAAAAGAAGAGCACGGATGCCTGTCGATGTCCGTTGTGTTATCCTGCTGACCAAGCAATTCAAAAAGGAGCAGGTGGTTTCGTTTGCCTAAAGTACAAACATAAAAACATTCAGTTTTGATTCTCTGTAGTTATTCCTCCTAACTCGAGGGAGCACTAACCATCCAAATATGTGCTCTTATACCTTTTTCTGTTGAAATGGGGTGAGGAATGAGAGGTACAGTATGTCTTTTTTTATATGAAAAATGTTCATATAGCAACAAGCAGGAAACAATTGAAACTATGTCCTTCTTTTGTTTGATTGTTTATGTATTTGGCTTATGGAAAATTTTACTTGAGTTCCGTCTAGAAAATTTTGAAAATTTCAAATTGTAAAAAAGTTAAAACTTCAAATAGTTAAAAAAAATCATATTTCCATGTTTCTAAAAAAATAAACGAAGATGTTGTAATAAAAAAGAGTTTGATGTTCACGCGCGAGGCCCGGCCGCGGCGTCGTCCTGCTCCGCCGCCGCGGTCGTGGAAGATGACCATAGTATTGTGTGTAATGCCTGCACATAGTGTACCAGCACATAGTGTTGTGTGTAACACGAATTGGTGTTGTACTGTGCATGTATATTCTTGTGTATTTTTTTGCTTTTCGAACATGAAGTTCATGTTTTAGAAAAAACTGAGTTCAGAGGTATCACATAACAAAAACTTTCATCCAAAAACCAAAAGGTCATTAGAAAAAGCATCTCAAACAATTTTGTAAAGAAGATTTCTCTGTTAAAATAAACCTAGAAGTTCAAATTTAAAACGGAGTGGTTTGATGTCTATCAGAAAGTAGGATTTTTCAATTACTAAAATAAATAAAACTAGGAAGTCCATATTAAAAAGATGGAGAAGTTCAATGATTATAGGAATCTCAGATTTTCCTCGTTAGTAAAGAATAGAAACAAGAATTTCAAAAATAAAATAACAAGAATTTCAACTGTTAAAAATAGAACGCTTCAAAATTTCATAAAAAAGATTGAGAAAAAAACCAGGAAGTCCATATTAAAAAGACGGAGAAGTTCGATGATTATAGAAAAATCTCATATTTCCCTCATTATTAAAGAATGGAAACAAGAAGTTCAAAAATGAAATAACAATAAGTTCAAAAATAAATTAACAAGAAGTCCAACTTTAAAAAAATAGAGCGCTTCAAAATTTCATAAAAAAGGATTAAGAAATAAAACCAGGAAGTCCATATTAAAAAGATGGAGAAGTTCGATGATTATAGAAAACTCAGATTTTCCTCGTTACTAAAGAATGGAAACAAGAATTTCAAAAATAAAATAACAAGAAGTTCAACTATTAAAAATAGACCGCTTAAAAATTCATAAAAAAAGATTAAGAAAAATAAGATTAAAAATTCATAAAAAAACTCAAATATTTTCATGTAACCGAGAGAAGTTCAGGTTGATAACTGCTAGAAGTTCATGTAATACATGGCGTACATTTTGTATTAAAAAAGAACAAAAAAGAAAAGGCAAAAAGTTTTGTTGTTATAAGTTCAAGTCCTTCGTCAAAGAAAGTCAAAAAAATTATTGCGAGAGAGATTTGTACAAAAGGAAATAACATTTGTGTAACACTGACGAATGGATGAGAAAATTACAAACGAAAATACGTCACAGAGGTTCAACTGAAAACTGTAGGAAGTTCACCTACTACACTAAATGAATTTCAGATGAAAAACTTTTAAAATCGTCGCGAGTATGAAAAACGATCAACACGGGAAAGTTAAGTGCTTACAGCAGCTTTCCACCGGTATATCACTTGCTCAATTCCGGTGAGTGGATGGAGAGCTACGAGTAGTGGATGGAGACCTAAGAGCAAAAAAATCACGTGAAAAACAGAGTGAAGTTCAGGTACACGCGCCGAGAAGTCCAGGTTCTTCACGTGGTGCATTTTCGAAGAATCAGTTTCGCGATAAAGGCAGAACGCATGATCCCGCCATTTCCGAAATTACTTGAAAACCGCTAGGAATCAGAGAAAACCATCAACATGAAAAAGTTTCGCATTTTCCGTAACTTTTCAGCGGTATATTATTTGCCCCATTCCGATAAAGTTTGTAGAAATTACGGCAAAAATGCGTTTTTAACCATTTTCAAAACTGACATAAAATCGTAGTGAATTAGGAGAAACAATATATACAAAAAAGTTTTGCATTTCTTCAAGCTTTCCAACGTCACATCATTTGCTGCATTTGGACGTACCGTTAAAAAATTAGCTCAAAAATACGAACTCGGTGGAACTTGTACCATTTTCTAAATTACTTTTAAACCATTCAAAATTAGAAAAAAAAAATTAACATAAAAAAGTAGCGCATTTCCATAAGCTTTCCAACGCCATATTATTTGCCTCAATTGGATTAGCCGTTTAGAAATGGCGTCAAAAATACGAACTCGGGTGTTGGTTTACGAAATTTTACGATTTTCCGAATTACTCTTTAACCGTAGGGAATTAGAGAAAACTTTCAACATGTGAAAGGAGCGGTTTTGCAGCAGCTTTCCAACGCCATATTATTTGCCTCATTCCGATAAACGGTTTAAAAATGCGATCGAAAATACGATTCACGTTTTTTGTATGAAGAAAAAACAGTTTTCAAAACTGCTCTTAAACTGCTTACATTTTGCCAAAATTTTAACTTGGGTCATGATACTGATGTCCATAGCTATCCAACGGTATATCGCAAGCCCCATTTGGACACCTTTTAGCTGAAGTTCAACCTAGTACTCAGGGAAGGTCAGGCGCGTTACTCGGGAAGTTCATGTTGTGATCAGAATATTATTCCGATCACGTGATCAGAATAGTGTTTATGTGTGTGTGTGTGTGTGTATATCAATTAGGCTTCAAGTGCGTACTTGTTAGTTAAACCTATGGTTAAAATGTGACACTAAATACGACTAGTAAGTAGTACTGTAGCAGTACTAGTATATGTCGGTCAAATTATTCATCATGTCCACACATTGAATTGATGTGACAACACACTGCGCGTGAGGTGACACAAGAATCCCGGCGGCGTGCTCGGGTATTCTGGACTTCAGATTTGGAGTACCACTTATCTGTCGAAATCTTTCATCATTCACTTAAAACAGTCGATTGATCATGCATTGAGTACCATATAACTGGAATTAACCGATGCAAGTCAAAGAAGGATTGGCCGGTGCTGCCAGCTGGCGTCAAGTTCGATCCCACGGATCAAGAGCTGATCGAGCACCTTCAGGCCAAAGTGAGTGCTGACAGCATGAGATCTCACCCTCTCATCGATTTGTTCATACCAACCATCGACAGCGAGCACGGCATATGCTACACCCATCCTGAGAAACTTCCAGGTAAGACACCGATCGGCCGTCTACTTGCACAAACATATTCCTTTGTTTATAGCTATATTTTTCTTTTTACACACACACCTGGTGAAGCAATTACAATTTGACAGTTAATAAAAAGTGAAATAAGTGACTGCTACATGCCAAAGATGTTATGAAAATGCCAACTACGTACACTAAAACATGTCTTCGACAATACTGCAGGTATCACGCTGAGTGGTCTAAGCAAGCATTTCTTCTAGCGCAATTCCAGAGCGTTCAAAAGGGGCACGTGGACGCGTCGCAAGATACAGTCGGAGTGCGGCATGCACGAGATGTGGCACAACACCGGCAATACCTTGCCGGTGATGGTCAACGGCCGGCAGACGGGCAGCAAAAAGGTTCTGGTGCTGCACACCAACACGAACTTCGACCAGCAGTGGACCAACTGGGTGATGCACCAGTACCACCTCGGGGACCTGGAGCAAGAGAAGGAGCGGGATCTGGTCCTCTGCAAGATTTTCTACCAGACGAACACTAGGGCTAGGAGTAAAAAGATTATAAGTTAGTTTGGTATTGGTACTTGTACTACCTTGTCGTCCGCAAGTTAGTATTGTTGTTAACGATCTTTTGGTATGAACTTGGCATTTGCTTCCAACCATCATGCCGAGGGTTGACATGGATATAAAGATGAATCATTTGTTTCGAAACAAATTTTCAGGCACCTGATTTTTATTTGATGGGTAGCATAAGCACCTGCCGTTCGAATTCCCAGTTCTCCAAATTTTTCGAAACAACTGCATGCACTTATTATCACGATGAAAAAACAATATCCCTGCTGCATCCCAGTTATCAGTCTGTACTTGTAGAATTCTCTCATTTATTGAGCACGTATATTGGTTTTTTAGGTCGAGCAAGTTTCAACTGGGATGTAGACTGCCCAGGCTTGGTTTTGTTTTTAACAGGCCCAGCCCGTGACGACAACGGGGCACAAAGATCCAGCAGGTATCTACTGGCCTCTGGCCCGCCAGCGTTAGTTATATTTTGTCTTACAACATCCGCAGACAGTTTTTTTACTGAATCAAACACACAGCTCAGTTCTATTTTCCTCTTGAAACGCATGTCCTACATCTGTTTTCTAATCTCTACCTATAGTTTTACTAGTTCATATACACGTATCATTATATTGAAAATACATAAAATTCCCTTTTCATATTTACATCTTTATTTTTGTTGTTGTTTTCCCTCCCAGCGCTGATTTTTTTACCACTGGGTTTCCCTTAAACCAACTCAATTGCCCCACATCTTATTTGCTTACAAAAACAAAATGATTTTTTTGGCAAATCAATAAGTTCTTAATTTTTTTTATCATTTCGGGATTACAAAAGTTTGGACTCCACCGAAATATGCAAAATAAGGTTGAACTTTTTGACCGTGGTCCTGGGCAGAAAATGGGTTTTAATAAATTACTTAAGAATTAGCAAATGGGCTGCAAATTATTAAAAAATAGCAAATGGGCCCTATGTTGTCTGCCACAGATTTGGAGGCTGGCTTGTGGGCCTACTAAGTTCATGCGTACACAAGGTTTCTCAAAAAAGAAACATAGTCAACAATCGACTCTACCAGCGTCAGACCTTTAGATGTCAATCTAATGGGAATCGTACTTCTTCAGTCTCGGATCTTACTGGCCCAACCGTCCAAACCAGCGCCGTCGGAACCGCCTGCTCCCGCCTCCCGTGGCCGGCTGTGCTGCCGGGCAGGCCTCATGGCCCGATCATATTCTCGCATCACTGGCATGTCTATCCATCTACTCACCCACACCTCCTATTATTTTCCGACGACGGCAGCCGAACCAGTCAACCCTCGTACTCTCCACCACATGGGCAGCCACTGTCGTGTCTTCCCCGGCTTCGTATCATTCCCTTTGTAGGCCTCGCCGTCGTCCACTGCCCTGGTGCTCTCGGCGTGGCGTGGTCAACGAACAACATCCATCGGAAGTGAACTGTACGTGGAGAGGCTGACAGCTGGGTCCACGGCCGCACACAAGGAAATGCCTCCTTATTACGCGCAAAATAATGATTTCTCCACCTGACATCTGGGACCCGCCGGAAGGGCCTCTGTATTTCTCGAAAAAAGTGTTCCCTTCGCTGACAGGTCGGACCCACCAACTATATCTTCGCACGCAAGGAAGTGCCTCCTTATTGCGCACAAAAAATTGAATACCCCCCTGCCAGCTGGGACCCACCAAAGTGGGAGGTTGACTTGTGGGCCTACTAAGTTGACGGGGACTGAGGGCTTTGTGAACTTAGTCAATATATGAACGATTCTAGCTCCAGTGACCGTACGATGTCCATCCAACGGCCGTAGTGCTTCTTCAACCTCTGGTCTTCTTGCTCCAGCCGCCCAAACTAGCGCCGGTCGTGCTGCGTGCTCCTGCCTCCCGTGGCAGGCTGTGATGCCGCGGAGGCCTCACCGCCCCCTACTACTCCCACCGCTGGCCAAGCCATCCCTCTACTCACTCACACCCCCTGTTATTCTGCGGCGACAGCAGCCTCACACCGAAGCTCAACCAGTGAACCCTCGTACTCCTCTCTGCGTGGGCATCCACTGCTGCGTCTTCCCTGGCTCCGCGTCGTCCCCTTCCTAGGCCTCGTCGTCGTCCACTGCCTTGGTGCTCTCGGCGTGACGTGGTCAATGTGGTCAATGACCGACTTCCATCGGAAGAGTACTGTACGTGGAGAGGCTGACAGCTGGGTCCAAGGCAGCCGCAAGGAAGTGCCTCCTTATTATGCGCAAAATAATTATTCCTGCACCTGACAGCGGGGACCCACCCGACGGGCCATCGTATTTCGCGAAAAAATGTTTCCCCCCTGACTGTTGGGACCCACCAGCTACATCTTCGCATGCAAGGAAGTGCGTCCTGGCAGAAAAACGATTCGCCCCCCTGACTACTGGGACCCACAAGCTATATCTTCGCACGCAAGGAAGTGCGTGACAGTCAGGACCCACCTGGTCGAAGTGTATGTAGCATTGTCATTCTGGTCGCGAATGTGTACGTACATACTGGTCGATATAGAGCGCGCACGTGTCGTAGTATAGGCGCACATGTAGCATGTACACGTACGTCCAACGGCTAGTGTGCAAGAAAGAAAATACGGCCACGTACGTACATATGGGTGGGGTCTCGAACGCCTACTCGCGCATACGTACGGCCAGGACTCGTGTACATGGCTGGATCGGAACGGAGAAACTGCGTCGTCGCCGTGTTCATGGGGAGCCAACCGGCTGGGTCGGAACGGAATGCGTCGCCGTGTTCATTGGGAGGGTTTGGAGGGAACAGCCGATTGAAACAAGGCCTGGCGTACCGCAGAACGGAGGAAATGGCCTTGTGTTCGACTGGCCACGATCGAAACAGGATCATGTTCATCGGGAGGGGCCTGACGTACCACAAAACGGAGGAAACGGACCTCCTACGGTCGAAACGGGGGTCCTATTCATCTGGAGGGGTGTGGCATACCGCAAAACAAAACGGAAGAAACGGACTTGTGTTGGAGCGCTACGGTCGAAACGGGGGTCATGTTCATCGGGAGGGGTGTGGCATACCGCAAAAGGGACTCCACGAGATACTGTTCATCTCCACCGTCGACCCCCTCCAACCTCCACGGGCTACTGTTCATCCATCGTCGACCTCCTCCAGCCTCCAACTGTGACTGTTCATCCATGGGCTCCTGTTCATCCAGCCTCCACCGCACGCTACTCCACCGCCTACTGTTCAATCAGCCCTCTCCACGGGCTCCTGTTCAACCACCCCTTCACGGGCTACTGTTCATCCAGCCCTCCACCGTCTACTATACATCCAGCCCTCCAAGGGATGGTCCTGATCATCCAGCCCTCCACGAGGTCCTGTTCATCCAGCCCCAACCGGCTCGATCGATCGGGGTCCTGTTCATCCAGAGGCAACACCACGGGGTCCTGTTCATCGACCCCCACCGGGAACTGTTCATCCAAACCCCCCCAGCAACACTCACTATTCATCCAGAGGCAGCATCGATCGGCTTCAATTAGCAGCAGTAGCGAAGGAATCTCTTGATCGGGTTCAGTTAACAGCCATCGATCGATCGCTCGGGTTCAGTAACGCATAGCCTGCAGTCCAATCGCTCGGATTCAGTAGGCGAACGCCTCGCTCGAGTTCAGTTAGATCCCAACGCCTCGCACCCACGCGCATGCGTGTATGAGAGAAACGCGCAAACCTCCATGCATCACTCGGCCCCGACCTCCCACCGTAACCAGGAACACCCCGATATTTTCCTCACCCTCAGTTCTACCTTGCTTTTTTCCGTCATGGACGGCCCAAAGAATGTCATGCAGCTGAGTCTCCGGCCTGCCCAGGACGAAAAGCCCATTTTCTGTCATGATTTTTTGTCATAGAAGTAGGAGACCACCACATCTATGATGATACCGGGTTTTGTCACAATTAACGTCATAGAAGTGTCATAAGTATGATAGAAAAAATTTCGTTCGACCCAAAATGTCATGGATGTGTCTTTTTTGTAATGATGGGAGATGATTTGCACCAAGAGGGACAAGTCCATTGTAGCCTACATCCAGGAGTTGAACCAACACATTCGTCGATAGGAGAACCAGGTGTGTGCCAGCATGATAGACCTAAAGAAGGTGATGACCAAGAACATGGAGCTAGAAGAGGAACTCAAGTCTACACGTGATGGATATGAAGAGGAAATAGCAGTACTAATGGAGAAGAATGAAGACCTGAAGAAGAAGCTAGGAGTATTCCTGGGAGACCCCACACCAGGAGAGGACAACCACCCCGAGGACTACATCATCATCTACGACAACGACTCCGACCCCGACAGTGATGATAATTATGAAGATGAAGCTGTAGCAAATACCATGGAATCTTCCTCCCATCAAAATTTCTAGTCGACCACCATATTATCAGTAGTATTCCCCCATGTATATAGTAGTAGTCCGAGTATTTTGAAACGGTAGTTAGATCGATTGTATGCCCTTGTTCGAATTGAGTGGTGTGATATGAATGTGTTTGTCTCATGTGCATATGGGTAGTGATTTTCTCCTTAGACCCCACACTATTCTAATCTCTCCCCGCTAAATCTATCAGATGCCTCCGAGACATGACCCCGGATTTTTCTTCCCATTGGAGCTCACTCAGTTGATCCAACAGCAGAATGCCTTGATGCAGCTAGTAGTCCAGAACCAAGGCAACAACAACAATCCACCGCCACCACCTCCAGTTGAACACTTAGCCCGTTTTCTGAGGTTGAATCCGCTGATGTTTTCCAGTAGCACCGAGTCGATTATTGCTGATGACTGGCTCCGCAGGATTAGAAGGGAGCTGACCACCGCATGTTGCACAGATGCTGAGAAGGTGAGCTTTGCCGCACATCAATTAGATGGACCCGCAACCTCATGGTGGGAGAATTACACAGCCACTTTTCCCATAGCCAATGTCACATGGGATCAGCTTCAGCAAGCTTTCTGTATAGCCCATGTCTCAAGTGGAGCAATGAGTATGAAGAAGCTTGAGTTTCGCAACTTACACCAGGGAAATTGTACTGTGGGGTAGTACGTGGATGAGTTTAGTAAGTTAGCTCGCTATGCCCCAGATGATGTGGCCACAGATACCGTGAAGTAGGAGAAGTTTATGGAAGGGCTGAATGATGAGCTGAGTATGCAGTTGATGGTGGCAACATTCAATAACTACCAGGGTTTGGTAGACAGTGCCCTTATGATTGCAGGCAAGCATCAACAGATAGAGAGCCGCAAACGGAAGTATGGACAAGGGAAGTACAATTCTGGAGTTCAGCAAAAGCCACGCTTTACCCCTAACTCGGGAGGTTACACCCATAACCATGGAGGCCATACTCATAATGGAGAGAGTTCGTATAACGACAGTGGCCCTAAGAATGGGAATGGGAATGGAGGAAGCAACGGACAGAACCGTTCCAACCCAACAACACCCACCAGGAAGGACCTAAGTCACATTACTTGTTTCAAGTGCGGGAAGACTGGACACTACGCAACTGAATGTCCTGAAGCAGAGAATGGAAATGGCAATGGAAGCTCAAGGAAGAAGCCAAACCCTTTCACCAGAGGACACGTGAACCACATCAATGTAGAGGAGGTTGAAGATCAGCCTGACGCAGTGATCAGTAAGTTTTTGATTAAGTCATTTACCGCACTCGTTCTTTTTACACTGGTGCATCGCATTCATACATATCAAGGGGATTTGTGGAGAAGTTTAAGTTGCCAACCCTAGCCCTTAGGTCACCCATGTTAGTAAGCTCGCCAGGGGCAGAGTATATGGCCAGCCGATGGTGTGATCGGTTACCATTAACCATTGGTAGCCACATTTTCTCCTCATACCTAGTGATTTTGGAGTCACAAGGATTGGATATAATACTAGGCATGCATTGGTTATCGAAGTATGGAGGAAACATTGACTGTGCTAGTAACTCAATTTTACTCACCACCCCGAAGGGAAAAAGGATCAAGTATGTATCTAGGCATGCGCCAAGGAGGACCCAAGTGAATTCTCTCTCGGGGGTTGTTCAGGAAGAAGTGCATGTTGTGAAGGATTACCCAGATGTATTTCCAGAGGAACTACCAGGCATCCGCCAAATCGAGACATAGAGTTTTTGATAGAGCTATTGCCAGCCACCGGACCAATATCGAAGAGACCGTATCGGATGCCCGCAAATGATCTGGAGGAAATTAAGAAGCAGATTAAGGAGTTATTGGAGAAAGGTTACATCCGACCAAGTTCATCACCTTGGGAAGCCCAGTGCTCTTAGTTGAGAAGAAGGATGGATCTTTGAGAATGGTTGTTGATTATCGGGCTTTGAACGAAGTGACGATCAAGAACAAGTACCCACTACCGATGATCAATGATCTGTTTGACCAGTTGCAAGGAGCTAAAGTATTCTCCAAGATCGATCTTCGATCATGTCGTGGAGTTGACACGGCAGATGTCCTAGAGCAAGGACTTAGTCGTAGGGCCATCGCACTAGGAAGCTTAAAGGGGTTGATCGGGACAAAGGACACACGAGAGAGTTTTTATACTAGTTCGGCCCCTTACGATGAAGGTAAAAGCATACGTCTAGTTGGGATTGGTATTGCTGAGGTTTCGATCTCCAAGAGGCTTAACTCGCCGGCTTGGTTATCGACTTGGTTGTTTCTTGCCCTAAACCGCCACCAGGTTGCCCCTTATATACACGGGTTGACGCCCGGTGGCCTACAGAGTCCCGGCCGGCTCACAATCGTGTCCGGCTCGGTGACTTCCTTTACATGCCTTTCTTTCCAAGTATTTCCTTACATACGGCGGTTTACAATATCAGGCCTTAAGCCGGCCCCAGGCCTTTGGGCCTTCTATACATTTAGTAAACTATCATTTTGAATGTTTATCGGGCTTCTTCTGTAACTCGCCATTAGGGCTGACCCGGCCCCTCCTGGGCGGGTCATACTGGTAGTAATATTCCCAACATTAGGCCCCAGGTTGACTTTGAACTTTGTTCTCTGTCAATCTTCAATACTTTGGTGGGATCCATTCTCTGTCTGAAAACTTCTGTAACCCGCCGTGATGTCATCTTCTGGAAACACAAAAAACCTTCATGACGTCATCTTTCAACGGATCTTTCATTTTTTAATGCCTTCCGAGAATCGAGGCATCCGTTTATTTGGATAATCATTTATTCGGGTCTCCTTGATTTTCGCGCCCGCCTGTTTACTTACTCCCTTATAAATAGGTACCACTTAGGTATTTTTCATTATCCTCCTTCGATCGTCTTCCTCCTCTCTCTGCTTCGCTGCCGCTCGAGCTCTGCCACCGCCGCAGATCTCCTCGTCTCCACCTCAGGCCGCTGCATCGACCTGACTTGTCCAGAGAAACGCGACGAACCTCCGTAGCGAATCCGCACCCGTAAGTCTCGCCTTCTTAATCTTTTTAGATCTGCATTAGGGCTTTGCGAGTTTGTCGGTGTTCTTCATCGTTCTTCATGATCTTTCCTGGTAGTTCTTCCTCCGCAGCCTCTAGGGATCCAAAAAGGAAATATAACTCGTGCGATAGTTGTTTGGCATCCGTTTTGATAGCCGTAGATCCCTTTTTCTCTGTATAGATGCTTCGTTATAGCTGATGAACCCATCTGCACTAGATATTTAGGTCTAGAATATTTTTCTTTTCAGAACAGCCATTTAATCCAAAATAATAATGACAGCTTGGTAAAACGTGTTTATGCCAACACTTAACTGAATCTGCTTTCTGAAAAAATCCGTAGTCATGGCGTCTTACCACTCCGGCTTTCTTTTCCCTATATGTCATTAGCCCTTAGTTAAACCACCATTACTTGTTTTATAACTGACCATAAACTGAGCCGGCATGTATTTATTTTTTAGTTCTTTGCAAATCATGCCGTCAAAGACACCCACCGTCTATAACTGGGTCCCCTCATCCATAACTGAGGAACGGTTAAAAGAGTTCTTCATCGTTGGGTTTCTGCCTTCAAAAAATGCCATGTCTTAGCGTGCTCCTGACCTGGAGGAAGAACGCCCGAATCCAGAAGACGGAGAAGTGATTGTCTTCACTGACCACATGAACCGTGGCTTCTCACCGCCCGGTTCAAAATTCTTCAGAGTGGTCCTTCAATTTTTCAAACTTCATCCTCAGGATCATGGACCCAATTCCATATCTAATATTTGCAATTTCCAAGTACTTTGTGTTGTGTATCTTCAGCAAGAGCCGACCGTAGAGCTGTTTAGAGAGTATTTTTATCTGAACCGGCAGAACGAATGCACCAACGGTCCCAGCTTAGAACTTGGAGGCATCTCAATTCAGCACCGTCAGGGTGTTGTCTTCCCTCTCATAGTTTTACCTAGTCACCCAAAGGACTGGAACCAAACTTGGTTTTACTGTCAGGATATCTCTCCAGCAAACGAGAGGCCACTGCCGGGTTACCGCCCCGGTCGTCTTGACTCCAAGTTCACCCTTCCGGATAAACTCACTGTTGCTGAACGCAAGAGGCTGCTTCCATCCATTAGAGGAATCAACGCTTTGTTGGGGAACGGTTTAACCGGAGTAGATCTGACCGGTTGCTGGATCTCATGGCGGGTTATTCCATTAAGCCGTCGATCAAAAGTGATGTATGAATACGGTGGAGGCCTGGATGACTCTCGTCGTCACAGCCCAGTTGAACTCACTGAACAAGGCATTGTTTCAATGTCAAACCTTTTGGTGAACGGGAAATATGAAGACTGCAACATTGTTGGGTTAAACCCCTTCTGCAAACTTAACCCGGTACCAGAAGTAAGCATATTCTGATCTCTTTTACTTTGCATTTTGACCAGCTATACTACTTTAGCACTGATCTTTCCTCTTGTCTTTGCAGGCCAATTCTGACTTTTGGAAGGTGAAATATGACCATGAAGCTGCCAAGAAGGCGAAAGCCGCCGCCATGAACACCAAGAAGACGACCCGGAAAACGAAGAAGAACAAGAAGAAGAAGAAGAAGAAGAAGAAGAAGAAGAAAACCACTGTTGAAGATTTAATGAAACTTGATGGCACGTCTGACTCGGAGGTAGCCCTTGATTCCCTTGGCCAATTTTTTAACAATCTTATTGACACTAATCCTTACCAGGATGACACTGGGGCCAGTCAGGCCGGGGAAGCAGAGGTAACTATCATTTCCTCCGACTCAGAGCCCTTACCAAGACACAAAATTCGACGAGTGATCCATAATGTAAGGTTTTCTAACCCCTTAGCTCACTTGGATCCTGACTTTCATTTGAAAAAGCAGCAACATGAAAGCCGTCGTGAAGTTGAGATTGAAGATGAACCGGCCGTCGTCCTTCAACAGACCCCTCGGAAACGCCCGAACGAGGTTTACTTATTACTGTCCTTAACTTGTTTTAATGAATCCTGCTCATTGTATTCCTTTTAACTTCTTTCTTTTACCTTTTTAGGAGGTGTCTCGTTCCTCAGGCGACTCATCACAAACACAATTTCCGGCTTTCAAGACTGCTCCTGGGTAATCAGAAATCCTCTTTTCTTCCGGGTTGATCAATTGTATCTTGATGCTGACTGTCTTGTAATATATATTTTTTCCTTAGCGGCCAGGCTAAATCCAAGAAGGCGAAGGTAACAAAACCGGCGGAAGACCCGCCAGTACTAGCATCTGAGCCGGCTAGGCCGCCATCTCCATTAACTGTCACCCCAGAAGACCCGCCTATTGTCAATGAAGCAAATTCTCCGGAGCCGTCGCTTGACAAAGCCACTATGGACCCTTCTACGGCTGGACCGTCAAGCTCAACCGACCCGCCGTCTCCCCGTGTTCAAGATGTTCAAATTATTGGGAGCCGCTTTGTTGAGCCGGGGAACCCAACGGTATTGGCTCGGTGCACAGCTAAGCAAGAAGCATTGGAGAGGCAGAAGGTTCGTCTTGATGTTGCCAACTATGACCGTCTTAATGCAGTGATATCTTATCCGGCTATCTCAGTCATGTACACTCCAGTCGTGATTCTGAGATCGAGATGGTCAAGCAGCTTCAGTTGAAGTATGAGGTACGTTGTTTCCGGTTTACCAATATTCCTTCAGCCCCCAAGTCTTCAGATTATGAGAGAAACGGAATAATCCTGTAGACTTAAAATATAGGCCGAGACTTTTACCTCTGAATCTTTGCCTGATATTGATAGAACAAAACTCCACCCATAGTCCCCAAGGACCGGTTTATTTTGATCATTAATGAATCGGTACTTCGGAATTTAAAACTATCTGCGAAGTATTTAACACTCTGGTTTAACCTTGATAAATTTGCTGAACTGCATACATTAGCCCCCAAGTGCCAAGTGTTGTTACTTTGTAAAGGACTTGGGACTTCAAATATGTTGGTAGAGTCGTAAAATTTTGATTTGGCATACATTAGCCCCCAAGTGTCAAGTGGTTTATTTGTAAAGTACTTGGGACTTGAATCTTGAATTTAAATACTGGAATTTGAAACCAAGTATTGACTTATCTAAACATTTCATAGAATGCATTGTCTGAATTGAATTCTCAATTATCTGACGCAAAGACCCGGCTAGCAAGTCGAGAGTCCGAAATCAAATCTTCCACTTCCAAACTGCAAATGAGCCTTTCTGCAACGGAAAATTTGAAGACCAGCTTTGCTACCAAGGAGAAGGCTTGGGAAAATGAGAAAACACTCCTGACCCGACGAGCTGAGATAGCCGAAACAGCTCTGAAAGAAATTTCAACAGAGCTGAACAGTTTGAAGGGCCGGGTGTCTCAGATGGTTGCTTCCATCTTTGGTAAGCTGCCTGAGTTGACCTTTCGTATAATTTTTGCCAAACCGGAATATGATCCGCCAACTTATTCTGTTGAAAATATATGCAGGTCCGCGAAGTAAAAATCTGAGCCAAGACCCGTTGAATAAACTTAAGGTAGTATACACCTTGGTTGAACAATAGTACATTGGTGCACAACAGGCTTTGGCCGCTATCTCTCCTGCAAATCAAGGATCCAACCGGCTTAGCGATGTCCTGAAGAAGCTGTCCATCCTTCCGGTGAGATTCGAAGAAGTAAAACGCTCCTGTGCGCGAGCTGGAGCTTTGACTGCCCTAAGCCGCTCCAAGGCTTGGGTCCCAGACCTAGACCCAGCGGACGTAGCAAGAGGTTACCCTACTGTAAAGGAGGATGGGTCTCCGTTTGATCAAGATGATTTCATAGCATGTGTCCGCGAAGTCCGGCCTCAAGTGACTAGTCTTGGAGAAGACACCAATGTTGACAAGTACCAGCCGGGTTTTGATAGTGAAAATAAGAAGATGGCCACCCTTTCGTACAAAGTAGCAGACCTGATCCCACCTGTGAGAGAAGATACCTTTGCTCCAGAAATTGACCCGGTCAGCCTGATTGTCGATGAAGCCGAATTTGTCGCCATGAACGGCTTTGATTGGTAAAAATCCAACTTCTAGCAAACAGAAGGTGGTGAACCGGCGAGGGAGGAACAGTAATCATCTTCATAGGCTTATAAAGCCTTGTAATAACTTTAGTTGCTAAAACACCGCATGTTTGCTTATGCCGTCATGCATAAAATATTTCTATGTGAATCTATTTCCAGATGTCAATGTATGCATCTTTTAATGTTTGTCTCTGCGATATTTGAACTATGTTTCTGTGAATACAAGAAAAAGACTGGCAAGGAGGTTTAGAACCAAACGGGCGTAAACACCCTAATTCACAGCCGATATATTTTCCTCAATAAAGAACAGAGACAAATATAAAGAAAGGATAAGGGTTAATACGAATTTTTGAGCTAACGCATCGAGTAAGCACGTATAAGTAGAAATCATACCTTCTCCTTGTTGATCCTTAGATCGCCGGGTTTAAAAATCCGGGTGGTGAACTTTGGATCCTTGAGCCACCGGCTTGAATAACTCGGGCTGCTGTGTTGTTCAATAATTGAGCCGGTGAAGAAAACCAGGCTGTCTTATTTGTAATATTAAAACAACAAAAGCTAAAAGGCAAGCAACAGATGATAATCATAATTTTAATTCTGTATTCAAAAAGCTGGGGGTTTCTGATTCAAATATGATCAGTAAACTGTACCAAAGGGGTTAAGCTAAGGTTCGAATACGACCATATAGCCCCTAGTGGCTTTGGCGTTGCGCCGATCAAGAGGGTACCAACAGCTATGTTCTCTTTGGTTCGAATACGACCTACGTTTGAACAGGAAGCCCCCAAATGACCTTGAGAGGTTTTTAATGACCCTGATTCAAATACGATCCAAGTCGGACTCAAAAGGGGTTAAGCTATGATTCGGATATGATCAAGAAGCCCCCAAGTGAGTTTGGCCTTGAGCCGATCAAGAGGGTTACGACATCTATGTTCTCTTTGGTTTGAATACGACCTATGTTTGAACAGGAAGCCCCCAAGTGACCTTGAGATTTGCAGCTAGATTCAGATACGATCATAAGCCGGACTAAAAAGGTTAAACTTGATTCAAATATGATCAGCTCCTTAATAGTCATTGTATGTAAGAAATAATAAAGATGTATAGTCTTTGAAAAGAAAGGAGACCGATGGTCTTACTTTATTGCTTATCATAATATATACAACGTGAACGTATGTACATGTTGAGAGCCGGTGGCTCAGGTGTAATATGGCCGAAGTTGAGCAATATTCCATGGCCGGCGGGTCTCCTCTTCTGACTTACGTGAGTCTGCATGCTCTCGAACGTCAATGAGGTAGTAGGACCCATTGTTTAAATTTTTACTGACCACAAAGGGTCCTTCCCAAGGTGGGGATAACTTGTGTGCATCTGAAAGATCTTGGATGGGCTAGAGCACCAAGTCGCCTTCCTGAAAAGTCCTGGACTTAACCCGGCGGCTGTGATAACGACACGGGTCCTGTTGATAAATTGCTGACCGCGCTGCTACTAAGTCTCTTTCTTCATCCAACAAGTCAAGCGCATCCTGTCTGGCTTTTTCATTGTTAGCTTCAACATAAGCCGCCACACGAGGCGAGTCATGACGGATGTCACTAGGCAACACTGCTTCTACTCCATAAACCATGAAGAAGGGTGTGTAACCCGTAGACCTGTTGGGTGTAGTATTGATACTCCATAACACTGAAGGAAATTCCTCTACCCAACAACCCGGCGTTCACTGTAAAGGAACCATAAGCCGGGTTTTAGTCCTTTCAGAATTTCCTGATTGGCTCTCTCAGCTTGACCATTGGATTGAGGATGAACTACAGAAGAAACATCAAGCCGGATGTGCTCTCGCTGACAAAATTCTTCCATAGCCCCTTGGGACAGATTAGTGCCATTGTCTGTGATAATACTATGTGGAAAACTGAAACAGAAGATTACTTTTTTCATGAACTGAACCGCCGTGGCTGCATCACACTTACTCACACGCTCCGCCTCAACCCATTTGGTGAACTTGTCAACAGCCACCAAGAGATGTGTCTTTTTATCCTTAGACCTTTTGAAAGGTCCCACCATGTCAAGCCCCCAGACTGCAAATGGCCAAGTGATTGGAATCATCCGGAGATCTTGAGCCGGCACATGCGCTCGTCGTGCAAAATTTTGACATCCATCACATCTACTGACCAGATCTTCTGCATCAGCGTGAGCCGTCAACCAGTAAAAACCGTGACGAAACGCCTTGGCCACTAAAGATTTTGACTCAGCGTGATGACCGCAATCGCATTCATGGATCTCACGAAGGATTTCTTGACCTTCTTCGGAGGAAACACACCGTTGAAATGCTCTGGAAACACTACGATGAAATAACTCTCCATCCAAAATCGTCATGGACTTAGATCACCGGGTTATCTGCCAAGCCAGGGTCTCATCCGCCGGCAATTCTCCCCGGGTCATGTAAGCCAAGAACGACACCGTCCAATATGGGATGACATGAAGAGCCGCCACCAACTGTGCCTCCGGGTCAGGAACAGCTAAATCTTCTTCTGTGGGCAACTTGACAGAGGGGTTATGCAAAACATCCAAAAAGGTGTTGGGTGGTACCGGCTTACGCTGAGACCCCAGCCGGCTTAAAGCATTAGCTGCTTCGTTCTTTCGACGGTCAATGTGTTCCACCTGATAACCTTTAAAATATCCTGCAACAGCATCGACCTCTCGGCGATAAGCCGCCATGAGAGGGTCTTTGGAATCCCACTTGCCAGATACCTGTTGAGCCACTAGATCTGAATCACCAAGACATCTGACCCGGCTCAAGCTCATCTCCTTTGCCACTCGAAGACCATGGAGCAATGCTTTCATACTCTGCTACGTTGTTAGTGCATGGAAACATCAACTGTAACACATAACAAAATTTATCACCTCGTGGGGAAGTTAATACGACTCCAGCCCCGAGCCTTGCAATTGCCTGGATCCATCAAAATGAATAGTCCAATATGTGTTGTCCGGCTTCTCTTCTGGCATCTGCATCTCTGTCCAGTCATTGATGAAGTCAACCAGGGCTTGAGACTTAATTGCAGTACGTGGAACATACTTCAGCCCATGAGACCCAAGCTCAATTGCCCACTTGGCAACTCGCCATGTGGCTTCTCTGTTTTGAATAATGTCTCCCAAAGGAGCAGAGCTAACCACAGTGATTGGATGTCCCTGAAAGTAATGCTTAAGCTTTCGGCTTGCCATGAACACCCCATAAACAAGCTTCTGCCAATGTGGATATAGTTGCTTAGATTCAGTTAGTACTTCACTGACATAATAAACCGGCCGCTGAACCGGATGCTCTTTGCCAGCCTCCTTGCGCTCTACCACCATAGCCACACTAACAGCCCGTGAGTTGGCAGCCACATATAGCAATAGCGGCTCTTTCTCAATTGGAGCAGCTAGGACCGGCGGCTCAGCCAGTTGTGCCTTCAGATCCTCAAAAGCAGCATTTGCAGCATCGCTCCAAACAAAAACATCTGTTTTCTTCATCAACTGATACAGAGGCATAGCCTTTTCCCCTAACCGGCTTATGAACCGGCTCAAAGCAGCCACATGACCCGCCAGTCGTTGAACATCATTGACGTAGGTTGGTTTGGCTAGAGATGTAATTGCATTGATTTTTTCCGGGTTAGCTTCAATACCTCGGTTAGACACCAGAAAACCCAAGAGCTTGCCGGCTGGCACTCCAAAAACACACTTGGCCGGGTTAAGCATCATCTTGTAAACCCGAAGATTATCAAAAGTTTACTTTAGGTCTGTGACCAAGGTTTCCACTTCCCTGGATTTCACCACTATATCATCCACATAGGCATGAACATTGCGCCCAATTTGGTTGTGAAGACAATTCTGCACACACCGCTGGTAAGTCGCCTGGGCACTCTTAAGCCCAAAAGGCATAGACACATAGCAAAAAGCCCCAAAAGGAGTTATGAAAGCTGTCTTCTCTTGATCCTTGACTGCCATCTTAATCTGATGATAACCGGAGTAAGCATCTAAGAAACTCAATCGTGCGCAACCCGCCGTAGCATCAATGATCTGATCAATACGGGGAAGAGCAAAAGGATCAGCCGGACAAGCCTTGTTCAAATCTGTGTAATCCACACACATACGCCAGGTGCCATTCTTTTTTAGTACAAGCATCGAGTTAGCTAACCATTCTGGGTGAAAGACCTCCACAATGAACCCGGCTGCCAAGAGCCGGGCCACCTCTTCTCCGATGGCCTTGCGCCTTTCTTCATTGAACCGTCGGAGAAACTGTCTGGCAGGTTTAAACTTTGGATCGATATTAAGAGTGTGCTCAGCGAGTTTCCTCGGGACACCCGGCATGTCTGAAGGTTTCCATGCAAAGATGTCCCGGTTCTCAAGGATGAACTCGATGAGTGTGCTTTCCTATTTCGGATCCAACTTTACGCTGATGATGAACTACTTAGATGAATCGCCAGGCACAAAGTCAACCATCTTAGTGTCATCAGCTGATTTGAATTTTAACTCCGGCTCATGCTCTGTGGTGGGCTTTTTTAATGACGTCATGTCCACCGGGTCAATGTGATCTTTGTAGAATTTCAACTCCTCTGTTGCACAAGCAGATTCAGCATAGGCAGCATCACCTTCTTCACATTCCAAGGCTATCTTCCGGCTCCCATGGACTGTAATGGTGCCCTTGTGACCCGGCATCTTGAGCTGCAAATATACGTAACACGGCCGAGCCATGAACTTGGTATAAGCCGGCCGCCAAACAGATCATGATATGGGATTTTGATCTTAACCACTTCAAAGGTTAATTTTTCTGCTCTGGAGTCATACTCATCCCCAAAGCCTACTTCCAGTTCGATCTTACCAACTGGGTATGCCGACTTACCAGGTACCACACCATGAAAAACAGTGTTGGATTGTTTAAGATTTGTATCCATCAATCCCATCCGGCGGAACGTCTCATAGTAGAGGATGTTGATGATGCTTCCTCCATCCATGAGTACCTTAGTAAACTTGTACCCACCTACCTGAGGTGCCACCACCAAAGCCAAGTGACCTGGATTATCAACCAGGGGCGGGTGATCCTCTCTGCTCCACACAATAGGCTGCTCCGACCAACGTAAATAACGTGGAATTGCCGGCTCAACGGCATTGACGGCCCTCTTATGGAGTTTCTGGTCGCTCTTGCATAAACTGGTAGTAAAGACATGATACTATCTGCTACTCAACTGCTTCGGGTTACTTCGATAGCCGAATTGCTGCTGATGCTGATTCCCTTGGCCGTGTTGCTGATTATATCCTCCTTGGTGACCAGGATAACCCTGACCGTGAAAACCTCCTCCGCTTGAACCGGTGCCCGGGCCCTGAAAGCCGCCTCCACCTGAGCCGCCGCCTGGGCCATGACCCCCATCAAATGCATTTGAATTTTTAAATGCCTTCATGATCGTGCAATCCTTCCACAAGTGGGTGGTTGGTTTCTCCCGGGTGTCGTGTTTTGGACAAGGTTCATTCAACAACTGCTCAAGGGTGGGGCCTGACCCGCCTGATCGAGGGGGTTGCCTGCCCTTGCGCCGCTGATTACCACCCTGCGCATTAGTATTAGCAACAAACTCATCAGCCTTACGTTTATTACCTCCTTGATTCACCGGGTTATGCTGGTGACCCTTGCCATTGCCGTTCTTCTTTCCCTTCGTTGTCTTTTCTTCATCAGACACAGGGTCTTTGGTGGTATCAGAATTGGCATACTTGACAAGAGCTGCCATCAACGTCCCCATGTCATTACAGTCACGTTTAAGCCGCCCCAACTTTTGCTTGAGCGGTTCAAAGCGGCAGTTTTTCTCCAACATCAAAACTACTGAGCCGGCATCCATCTTATCAGATGAATGTATTATCTCCTTGACCCGGCGCACCCAATGGGTTGTAGATTCTCCATCCTCTTGCTTGCAATTGGTCAGGTCCACGATCGACATTGGCCGCTTACACGTGTCCCTAAAGTTCTGGATGAACCGTGCTTTCAACTCCGCCCATGAGCCGATAGAATTGGGTGGCAATCCCTTCAACCAGGTCCGAGCCGTTCCATTCAACATCATGGTAAAATACTTGGCCATTGCAGCATCGCTAACCTCCAACGGCTCCATAGCCATCTCATAACTCTCAATCCAAGCCCCCGCTGTAAGTCAGCCGTGTAATTAGGCACTTTACAAGGCCCCTTGAAATCCTTGGGCAACCGCTCATTGCGTATGGCTGAGACCAGGCAAGGCACACCTCCGGTTCTTGTGGCCACTCCTGCCTCAACCGAGGTTGCTGGCTAAGCCGGAAAGTTCTGGTGAGCCGCTTGCTCTGCTGCTATCTGAGCCGCTCGTTCCGCCTCTTGACGAATCCTCTCCAGATCCGCCAAGTTAAGGGCTCCAGCCCGCACCGGCTCATGCCTATATGGCCGGTTGTGGCGTTGAGCATTACTTGACATCTCTGCGGACTCCATGTGCCTACTATAACCCGGGCTCCGGCTTGGGCGATGAGTTGAATGAATCATGTCTCGACTGTAGGAGTATGCATCCTGCTGGGCCAAAGCTGTCTAAAGTAGTTCTCTTACCCTCCGGGTTTCAATTGCTGCTGGCGAGTCGCCTTCCATTGGGAGAGCTGCCAAACGAGCCGACGCTGCGATGAGATTTTCCATAGGATTAGAGAAGTGACCCGGGGGTGTTGATACATAACAAGGAGGAGCTGTATTCATGCGAGGCGGCTCCATGGTGCGTGGCTGAACTGGTGCACCGGGCGTTGTGACTCGTTTGCCTCTGGCGGGTTGCTCCCCCCAGCTCCGGGTGTACGGAACAGGTTCCTCGGATCCAGTGTTAGAGGCAGTCGCGACTGAGTTTTCTGATGCCTCCTCATGACCTCGTTTGATGCATTAAGATCCACCAAGAGCCGGAAGGTTTCTGCTTGAAGCTGCTGAGCACGAGCATCCAAAGCTGCTCGTTCTACTGCCATCCGGGTTTCCTCCGCGGCTAGATTTTCCTTAGCTTGCACCATCTCCTCCTGCATGCGTGCCACTTCTGCGTCATGCTGGGCTTTATCTGTCGGCTCTATCACAGCGGTTAACAGAGTCGTCAGCTTATCCATGAGGTCCATTAGAACCTGAGCCGGGGGCGCACGGGGTCTCCTGACCCAGCTGCTGCCGACCAGGTAGCTGCTACTGCCGCCGCAGTGGAGTTCTGTCCGGGCTGCGTCCCCGCCATGAAGACTCCGGCCCAATTCGGCGGCTCAAGGGGGTCCGGAATACTGCTGCCATCGGAACAGTCCCCGAGCATGCCGTCTTGCAGTTGGCACAACAAATCCATCTCACCTGTTGATGATGCAGTATCAGAGAAGATGGCCATCTCCCCGCCTTCCATCGATCCTTCGGAGTATTCACCGCCATGGATGCAGCCCACGAAGGCATGCTTCACGACAGATTAAACACGGGCGAATCCGGCGCGCCGAGCCGTTTCAATGAAGTTGATGTGGACGTCCGGCTCAGGGCCGCCGATCTGGCCGATGAAGACGTGAATTCCGCCGAAGGGGACCCGGTACCCGTACTCGATCGAGCCGGCCTCAGGGCCCCAGCCTTCATCGTCGATGTAGAGTTTGCTGTGACGACTCTTGGTCATCCGGCCCATAGCGTATCCCTTGAGCCCTTCGAAGTTGCCCTTCAAGAACTCAAATGCACCATGCGCTGGCCCCACGGTGGGTGCCAACTGTCATGGAGTTGACACGGCAGATGTCCTAGAGCAAGGACTTAGTCGTAGGGCCATTGCACTAGGAAGCTTAAAGGGGTTGATTGGGACAAAGGACACACGAGAGAGTTTTTATACTAGTTCGGCCCCTTACGATGAAGGTAAAAGCCTACGTCTAGTTGGGATTGGTATTGCTGAGGTTTCGATCTCCAAGAGGCTTAACTCGCCGGCTTGGTTATCCACTTGGTTGTTTCTTGCCCTAAACCGCCATCAGGTTGTCCCCTTATATACACGGGTTGACGCCCGGTGGCCTACAGAGTCCCGACCGGCTCATAATCGTGTCCGGCTCGGTGAATTCCTTTACATGCCTTTCTTTACAAGTATTTCCTTACATACGGCGGTTTACAGTATCAGGCCTTAAGCCGGCCCCAGGCCTTTGGGCCTTCTATACATTTAGTAAACTATCATTTTGAATGTTTATCGGGCTTCTTCTGTAACTCGCCATTAGGGATGACCCGGCCCCTCCTGGGCGAGTCATACTGGTAGTAATATCCCCAACAGATCAGGGTACCACCAGTTGAAGATCCGAGAACAGGATATACCTAAGACAGCTTTTACCACAAGGTACAAGTTATATGAGTACACGGTCATGTCCTTTGGATTGACTAACGCCCCTGCCTATTTTATGAGTATGATGAACAAGGTGTTCATGGAGTTTTTGGATAAGTTTGTTGTGGTATTCATCGATGATATTTTGGTGTGCTCGAAGAATGAAGAGGAACACAAGGTACACTTACGCTTAGTTCTCGAGAAGCTCAGGGAACATCAGCTATATGCCAAATTTAGCAAATGTGAGTTTTGATTGAAGGAAGTTGGATTTCTTGGACATGTTATATCATGATAAGGTATAACAGTAGACTCTACCATGGTTCAGTCTATCACTGAGTGGTTGGCACCCACCTTAGAAGGAGAGATCCGCAGTTTTCTGGGACTCACAGGATATTACAAGAGGTTCATTGAGAATTTCTCCAAGATTGCGAAACCCATGATAGAGTTGTTGAAGAAGGACATCAAGTTCAAATAGACCGAGGAATGTGAGGCCAGTTTTCAGGAGTTGAAGAAACGTTTGGTTACAACCCTAGTGCTAATTTGTAACGCCCTCGATGCGGCTATATCTCCCACGTGTCGAAGCATGACTTAGACGCATAACCGCATTGAAAGCAATGTCGCAAGTGAGGTAATCTTTGCAAACAACCCATGTAATACATAAAGGGAAAGAGATACATAGTTGGATTACACTCGCCACTTCACACAATACATGGATAAAGCATTACAACATCCAGATACAAACAAGGTCCGACTACGGAACCAAAATAAAAGAAGACTACCCCAAATGCTACACAGATCCCCGATCGTCCCAACTGGGCACTACTGATCAACTGAAACGAAACAACACAATGAACAAGTTCTTCATCGAGCTCCTCCTTGAGCTCGGTTGCGTCACCTACACGGTATCATAGGCACCCGCAAAGTGGTTTTTAAAGTAATCTGTGAGTCACGGGGACTCAGCAATCTCACACCCTCGCGGTCAAGACTATTTAAGCTTATAGGTAGGGAAAAGGTATGAGGTGGAGCTGCAGCAAGCGACTAGCATATATGGTGGCTAACATACGCAAATGAGAGTGAGAAGAGAAGGCAAAGCACGTTCGAGAAACTATGATCAAGAAGTGATCCTAGAACAACCTACGTCAAACATAACTCCAATGTCGTGTTCACTTCCCGGAGCCCGCCGAGAAGAGACCATCACGGCTACACACGCGGTTGATGCATTTTAATTAAGTTAAGTTTCAGGTTTTCTACAATTGGACATTAACAAATTCCCATCTGCCCATAACTACGGGCACAGCTTTCGAAAGATCAAATCCCTGCAGGGGTGTCCCAACTTAGCCCATCATAAGCTCTCACGGTCAACGAAGGATATTCCTTCTCCCAGGAAGACCCGATCAAGCTCGGAATCCCGGTTACAAGACATCTCGACAATGGTAAAACTAAACCAGCAAAGCCACCCGGATGAGCCAACAAATCCTGATAGGAGCTGCACATATCTCGTTCTCAAGGCACACTGGATAGGTCAAGCTACGAGTAAAACCAGCCCTCGAGTTGCCCCGAGGTGGCCCCATAGGCTGCCCATTTCGGACCAACACTCAGAGGAGCACTTGCCCGGGAGGGGGGGTTTAAATAAAGATGACCCTTGAGTCCGCGAAACCCAAGGGAAAAGTCTAGGTGGCGAATGGTAAAACCAATGTTGGGCCATGCTGGAAGAGTTTTATTCAAGGCGAACTGTCAAGGGGTTCCCATTATAACCCAACCGCGTAAGGAACGCAAAATCAAGGAACATAACACCGGTATGACGGAAACTAGGGCGGCAAGAGTGGAACAAAACACCAGGCATAAGGCCGAGCCTTCCACCCTTTACCAAGTATATAGATGCATTAATTAGATAAGAGATATTGTGATATCCTAACAAAATAACCATGTTCCAACATGGAACAAGCTCCAAGCTTCACCTGCAACTAACAACGCTATAAGAGGGGCTGAGCAAAGCGGTAACATAGCCAAACAACGGTTTGCTAGGACAAGGTGGGTTAGAGGCTTGGCTCAACGATATAGGAGGCATGATAAGCAAGTGGTAGGTATCGCAGCATAGGCATAGCAAAAGAGCGAGCAACTAGCAAGCAAAGATAGAAGTGATTTCGAGGGTATGGTCATCTTGCCTGAGATCCCGCAAGGAAGAAGAACCAATAAAGATGACCCTCAGGATGTGCGACTCCCAAGGGAAAAAGGCTAGGTGGCGAATGGTAAAACCAAGGTTGGGCCTTGCTGGAGGAGTTTTATTCAAAGCGAACTGTCAAGGGGTTCCCATTATAACCCAACCGCGTAAGGAGCGCAAAATCCGGGAACATAACACCGATATGACGGAAACTAGGGCGGCAAGAGTGGAACAAAACACCAGGCATAAGGCCGAGCCTTCCACCATTTACCAAGTATATAGATGCATTAAATTAAATAAGAGATATTGTGATATCCCAACAAAATATCCATGTTCCAACAAGGAACAAACTCCAATCTTCACCTGCAACTAGCAACGCTATAAGAGGGGCTGAGCAAAGCGGTAACATAGCCAAACAATGGTTTGCTAGGACAAGGTGGGTTAGAGGCTTGACATGGCAATATGGGAGGCATGATAAGCAAGTGGTAGGTATCGCAGCATAGGCATAGCAAAAGAGCGAGCATCTAGCAAGCAAAGATAGAAGTGATTTCGAGGATATGGTCATCTTGCCTGCAAAGTTCTCCGAGTTGACGTTAGCTTGAACCTCGTAAACGTACTCAACGGGCTCCTCGATCACGAACTCGTCTCTCGGATCTACCCAAGAAAGAGCAACAAGCAAAAGGGAGACACAATCAACCACGTGCAATGCACAAGCAACATGATGCAAAACATGTCATGATATGCAGGATGCGATATGCGATGCATATGCATGATTTGGAAAGGAATGATTGAACCTGGCCTCAACTTGGAAATCCAAGAGTGCCACTGGAAAGGTGAGTTGATTTCGGTCGAAATTGATATAAAGATCACCGGAATCGGATGCACGGTTTGGAAATGACAAGCGAAACAAATATGGCACCGGTCTGCGATTAACAGCACGAGACCATCTAAATGCATCAAGAACAACATGATACCGCACTCCAACATGGCAACAAAATACATGGCAGGGATCCACTCATGATTCTTGACAAAAGATGAACACTGAGCTACGGCTAATTCACTCAATAGCAAGCTCAAACAAGCATGGCAAAAGTGCAAAAGATATCAGGTTCCAGACTTAGTGAAATTAACAGCATGTCAGGAATTTAACATCAGGAAGCAATGTTTAGAGCATGATAACTACATGCTACCGGAACATATCATGGCAAAGCAAGGCGTAGCATGAAGCTACTCAAAGAATACAACAGAAGTCTCTTACTGACCATAAGCCAAAAGGGATCAGAAAATATAATTGCAACCCCGTGAACATAGCAATTATCGTTAACAGATTCAGACTTAGTGAAAAACTGGAACATGGCAAAACAGATATCATGTAGGCATGTTTACAAGCTCGATGCACTCACTACGAGGCATTTCATGACAAACTAAGCATACACCCAGCAAGTAGACATGTCATAGAAGCTAGGCATGGCAAGAACGACAACATAGCATGCATGGATCAACAACAACAAGCTCGGCAAAATCGCTAAACATGTTAACAATCTGCCAGGAACATTTTATAGCAAAAGTAGAGCTCGATTGACTCAAGCTAGGGTGCTCCATAAATGAAAACAAATACATGGATGGATAGAGCACCACAATATCTACAAAACATCCTTACTGATCATGCTCAAAAGAGGCATGGATCACTAGGTATCAACATGAACATATGGCATAAAAATTACAGCAGGAAAAGGACTTAGTGAAATTCTAAGTCCCTGAAATCAGCAACATTAAGTAAGCTACTTTGCATGCTTGTGCTAGTCACCACAGAGATCACAAAAAATACATGGCATACACCCCTACAAAGATGGCATGGCATACTGCAAAAACTCATGTAGAGCTCAAGATCATAGCATGCACACATTAATCATGGAAAAAATGACAAAAGTGCAATTGCGGAAAATAATCTGAAACTAACATCACATAGCCCTCTTCCAACAGCATTTCGGGCATCAAGATGAGCTCAAAAGAAAATGATGCAATGAGATGAAATGGAGTACTCGTCGAGGCGAACATTTCAATATGCTACACGCACGAATCGGAGCAACGTTTGATGAGTTATGGCATGTCAAAGTATGCAAAAAAATATGCAGATCTGGGACTTGGTCGTTTCAGGAAAAAAACAAGACTGAGCGTCAGATCATAAAACGACGCACGGGCGGGATATAGCGGGCGCTCACCACTGGGCCGAGCCCATCTGTGGAGGAGGGAGCTGGGCCGGCTTGCTAGGCGGGCCAGCTGGGCCAGATCTGGATCGTGGTGCGTGTGCTCGCACGCAGACGCGCTTGCGAGCAGGCCAACAATGGCGTGCGGCGGCGTGATCCGGTGCAGCGAGAGGCCGGCGAGGAGGCGTCAGGGTCGGCGGGGAGACCAGGATCCGGCGGATCTGGCCGCGGGGAGCCCGTTCCCGGCGACGAGGTGGCCTGGGGAGGCGCGGACGCGGAGATCGAGGCAGCCATGGTGCTCCTGTGAGGGAGATAGTGAGAGAGAGAGATGCGTGAGGGAGAGCGAGAATAGATGGGAGGAGGTGAGGCATGAGGCGGCGGGGCACTCATCTCCGGCGAGGACCGGTCACCGGCGGCGGGGCTGAGCCGGCGAGGCGCGGCACTGCGAGGAGAGCGGGAGGCGGCGGCACGGATCTGGGCCCGCGCGGGCCCCGGATGGGCTCCGCGGGCCGGCGGTGGTGGAACGGCGGCGGTGGTCAGGTGGCAGCGCGGGATTGGTCTGGCGCGGCGGCGCGGACATGTCCGGGCGCGGAGATATTTGTCCGGTGGCGCGAGGTAGAGGAAGGCTAGGGTTAGACCGCGAATTTCGGAGGGGATCACATATATATAGGTAGAGGGAGTTAGGAGAGTCCAAATGAGGTGCGGTTTTCGGCCACGTGATCGTGATCGAACGGCCTAGAAGATGGAAGGGGTTTAGGTGGGTTTTGGGCCACTTTGGAGGGGCGTTGGGCTGCAACACACATGAGGCCTTCATGGTTACCCGGTCAACCGTTGTAGTATCAAACGAAGTCCAAATGGTACGAAACTTGACAGGCGGTCTACCGGTAGTAAACCAAGGCCGCTTGGCAAGTCTTGGTCCAATCCGAGAACGTTTAACACCCGCACACGAAAAGAGGTAAAAGGGGACACCGGAGGTTATAGGAGCGCCGGAATGCAAAACGGACAACGGGGAAAATGGTCGGATGCATGAGACGAACATGTATGCAAATGAAATGCACATGATGACATGATATGAGATGCATGACATGCAAGCAAAAGACAAGGCAACAACAGCGAATAACTGGAAGACACCTGGCACATCGGTCTCGGGGTGTTACATAATTCTTCTGGATATACGCAAGGATTTCCAAGTGGATTGCGATGCTTCTCGCTTGGGACTTGGAGGTGTACTTATGCAATACAGAATAGTTGTTTCATATGCCTCATGGCAGCTTCGACCTCATGAGTTGAATTATGCCACTCATGATTTGGAGTTAGCAGCCATAGTGCATGCGCTCAAGACCCGGAGACATTTTCTGATTGGAAACCGATGTGATGTGTACATGGACCACAAGAGTTTGAAGTACATTTTCACGCAGAAGGGGTTGAATCTCAGGTAGAGGAGATGGTTGGAGCTCATAAAAGATTATGATATGAAGTTGCATTATCATCCAGGAAAGGCCAATGTCGTAGCAGACGCTTTGAGCCGCAAGAGTTATGACAATACCCTTGTAAGCGGAGGATTACCGCAGGAGTTAGTATACGATCTCAAGGAACTATATTTGGAGATAGTTCCAAGAGGTTTTGTTGCTGCAACGGAGGTTCAGTCTACCTTATTGGGAAAGATTCGAGAAGCTCAAAAGGATGATAAGGAAATTGCTGAGATAAAGGAGACAATGAGTAAAGGAAAAGCCAAAGGTTTTCGTGAGGATGAGCACGAAACTTTATGGTTTTAGGATCATGTATACGTGCCCAATAATGCGAAGATCAGGAAGTTAATACTTCAGGAAGCTCATGACTCGCCATACTTGATTCACCACGGAAACACCAAGATGTATTCGGATTTGAAGGAACGTTTCTGGTGGACAGGTATGAAGAAGGATATTGCCGAGTATGTAGCAGTATGCGATGTATGTCAGAGAGTGAAGGCAGAACATCAGAAGCCAGCCGGATTATTACAGCATATGCCGATACCCGAATGGAAGTGGGATAAACTTGGCATGGATTTCATAACCGGATTACCCAGGACATGATCGGGATATGATTCTATATGGGTAATAGTTGATCGCTTGACCAAGGTAGCTCACTTTATCCCAGTGAAAACCACATATACAAGCGCGAAGTTGGCCAAGATATATATGACCAGGATCGTATGTCTGCATGGAGTTCCGAGGACCATCGTATAAAATAGAGGGACGCAGTTTACCTCGAAGTTTTGGAATCAGCTACACCAGACTTTGGGTACTAGTCTAGAGTTCAGTACAACCTTTCATCCGCCGACCGATGGACAGACTGAGAGAGTCAATCAGATTCTGGAGGACATGTTGAGAGCTTGTGCGCTAGATTATGGATCTAGATGGGATGACAGTTTACCTTACGCGGAGTTCTCCTACAACAACAGTTATCAAGCTAGTTTGAAGATGGCACCTTTCGAAGCCTTGTATGGAAATAGGTGCAGGACTCCGTTAATGTGGGATGAAGTTGGAGACCATCAGTTGTTTGGACCAGATTTGATCAAAGAGTCTGAAGAGAAGGTTAAGTTGATTCGTGATAGACTAAAGGTAGCTCAGTCTAGGCAGAAGAGTTATGCTGATACCAAACGCAAGGAGGTAGTCTATGAAATTGGTGACCGAGCATATCTTCGTGTGTCACCGTTGCGAGGAGTTAAACGATTTGGAGTTAAGGGAAAGTTAGCCCCGAGATTTGTAGGACCATATCGAGTTCTGGAACGTATGGGAGAGGTTGCCTACAAATTGGAGTTACCCGAAGGATTGTCAGGAGTTTACGATGTGTTTCATGTTTCCCAGTTGAAGAAGTGTCATACTGAGATGGCCGATACTCCTTTGAGAGATACAAGGCCCCTAGAAGCAATTCAGTTGAAGAGTGATCTAACCTACGAGGAGAAACCCGTCAAGATTCTCGAGTTTGCCAGCCAAGTTACACGTAGCAAGGTTATCAAGTTTTGCAAAGTTCAGTGGAGCCACCATATCGAGGATGAAGCCACCTGGGAACGAGAAGAAGACCTACGGAAAGACCACCCACACCTATTTTCCAGCCAACCAGAATCTCAAGGGCGAGATTCATCTTCACGGGGGTAGGTTTGTAACATCCCAATTTTCAATTTGGATGTTATACATAGGTCATCATATGCATATCATATTTTATTTGCTTTTTGTTTGTGATCCTAGAAATCTCATGCAACTCAAGGACCCAAGGAGAGAGTTGGAGGTTTCACAAATTTTCATATTTGAATTTTTCTCAAACTTGAAAAGAGGATCAATTTGGTTTTAATATTTTTCTCTCCAATTATTTCCAATAATCAAAATAAAAGAGAGAAGATAAAATGACTTCTTCAAAAGAGAGGAATATTGGAGAAGAAATTTTAAAATCAAATTTAAATTTTATTTGGATTTTATTTGAATTAAAAAATATGCATTTTTGAAAATTGCTTTTTTAGGCCAGGAAAATGTTCACTTTGTTCTAAATATTAGGTTTAGACGGCGAAAATTGTTTTTGACATTTTTAGATTTTTTTATATTTTATTAGGATTTTTCTTCGGGCGAATTTTAGTTTTATTTTAAAAAACTTCCCGCCCAACTTGGCCGAAGGCCCAGCAGAGCAGGCCGGCTCGCGTCGCCCGCCACCTTCCTCCCGCGGGAGGAGCCCGAGTCGCCGCCGTCGTCCGAGTCCGGCCGTGGCACGACTCCCGAGCCGACCCGGCACCCCTTCCCCAAGCATCGCCTCCCCCCACGGCCTTTAAAAGGGAGCCGCCGCCGCCCCTCCTCCTCACCCCAAGCCAGCGCAGCCGCCGCCTCCTCATTGCTGCTGCATCGCTGCAAGCCGCCGCACGCCGCCGCGCCCGCGCCACCGCACCGCCACCCCGTCGTCGCGAGCCGCTGCTGCCGCCACTACCTTCTCGCCGAACCCGTCACCGTCGTTGACCGGTATAAAACCGTCCCAGTTCGGCGGTTTTTTTGGGGGGTTTTCGGTTCCCTCGGTTTTCTCACGGTTTATTTTTTTGGGTTAGGGTTTTTCTCGATTTATTCCAATCTGTTCTAATTAGCGAACGCTCTCTGTTTAGTTCGTTTTAACGAATGAATTCGTTCAGTTAGCGAATGTTCGTTCGTTAGGGTTTTTCTTTTATTTTATTTTTGGCCAGGTAACTATCCGCGATTACTTCTCTTACAGATTAGTCCCTGATCTTCAAACCCTCGCAACTTTTTGCCCGTTTGTCCAAATCCAGTGAAACCAACGCCAAAATCTTCGTCTTGTTCCCCTCTTTCCAAATAACCAACTTGAACATGATTTTGATAATTTAAAATTTGGTGTCAAGCAGATTTGAATTTGAATTTCTTTTGATCGTAGTTTGAGTTTCGTAGCTCCGATTCGATTGATTCTTTTTGCAAATCGAAGCTCTTTAGTTGAAATTTCAATTTGGATCTCTTCATTTGAGTCTTATCCTTGCATCCTATTCTTGAGTGCTTATGTATGTTATTGTTTGTTTATGATAGAGTTTCCGAACTGCGAAGCGTGCTACTACGAGTCACTAGGGTTTTCAGATCGTCAGCAAGGCAAGTAACACTTTGATCATACCCCTTATGACCCAGTTTTTATGCATTAGATTAAATCTTCAAACATTGCATGAGTAGGATATGTTTAACATGTGGGTATTGGGAAGTAGTTGATGAGGTAGAACCTATTGTCTTTATTTCAAACCCTGTGAGTTACTTCTACGTTATGCTTATACTGCTATGCTATGCTCGTAGACGTGGTATGGGTTTGAGTGATCCATGACAGATGTGAGAATTTTAGTTAATGGTTAAAATCAAGGTGGCTACTTTAATACACATCTGGGTGGATTAGTTGAGGCACCCTGGAGCACTTAGTGGTTGTCTGGGCACCTAGAGCAATCCAGTATTGTCCTGGGATATCCCGGAGTACCCGTGTGATCATTCCTTCGGTTTGCCACCCAGGCTCAAAGGGATCATAAGATTATTCATGCTGGAAACTTCCATGTGTAGCCACAAGCCATTATGGGCTCTGGCATAGTCGAGTATGTTGCGTGACCTCTTTCAGTGGTAGGCTAGCAGATGTAGGCGATGTAGGTGGTACTGTCTACCCAGAGTAAAGAGTTAATGCTTCTGAAAGACTATCTCTCGGTCATTAGTTTCTCAAACACCATGTAGTGCGAGAAATCCAACGGAGGAGATCGAGTCTTGTGGGGAAAAGTGCGCAAACCTCTGCAAAGTGTATAAACTAATCATGGTTAGCCGTGTACCCGGTTATGGACATCTTGAGTATCTGGTACTTGAATAATTGATTTGATCTCATCACTCTATTTAATTAATTTTTTGGGTTGAAGATTATTAATTTGGGATTGCATTGGAGGAACCTTCTCAATGTTTTCAACAAACATTGTAGTTAAATAAAATCTATTCCTTTGTTGTAGGGAAAAACTAGCTTTCTGTAAAAATAACCATAGAGCCTCCACCAGCCAAATATGCATATAGTTATAGCTATTACATGTTCATTGCTCTATAGTGTTATTTTGCCAGCATATTACATGTGCTGACCTACACAGGCTGCAACATATTATGTTGCAGAGTTTTCAGACGAAGAGTAAGGTGCGCTAGGTTGTTGTCGTGCACTCAGCTATGCCGTTGGAGTTGATGGACTCATTTACCTTCGAAGCTTCTGTGGTTATCTTATTTAGATGACCTTCAGCCATATTATTGTAATAAGTTCTCTTTTGAGACATTCAATGTAATAAGTATGTTATCGAACTCTGTTATAAATCCTCAAGTACTGTGTGTGTCAGCATTACCGATCCAGGGGTGACACTTATACACAGAGATTTGACCATCTGAGGTCGGATCCCTACATCTAAGAAACTTGCTGATGCATTATGAGCTTATAGAACTGCTTATAAAAACCCTATGGGTATGTATCCGTATAAAATGGTTTATGGAAAAGCATGTCACTTACCTCTCGAACTAGAACATAAAGCTTATTGGGCAATCAAAGATCTCAACTATGATTTCAAAATTGCCGGTGAGAATAGGTTATTTGACATTACTTCACTTGATGAATGGAGAACCCAAGTCTATTAGAATGCAAAGTTGTTTAAACAAAAGGTTAAAAGATGGCATGACAAAAGGATACAAAAGCGTGAGTTTAATGTAGGTGATCATGTTTTGCTATACAACTCTTGTTTAAGATTTTTTGCATGAAAGCTTCTCTCTAAATGGGAAGGTCCTTACATTATCGAGGAGGTCTATCGTTCCGGTGCCATCAAAATCAACAATGCCGAAGGCACAAATCCGAAGGTGGTAAATGGTCAAAGAATCAGACATTATATCTCAGGTACTCCCATAATGTTAAGACCAATATAATTAATACCATAACTCCGGAGGAGTACATAAGGGATACTTTCCAGATCGTTTCAGACTCCGAAAAGGAATATGTATGTGGTACGGTAAGTAAACGGACTCCAAAATTGTTCTAATGGCAATTTTTCTCCGTTTTGGAATATTTAGAAAAGTAGGAAAATTGAAAGTAGTCTGAAAGATGCACGAGGAGACCACAAAGGGTGGAGGGCGTGCCCTACCCCACTGGGCGCCCCCTGCCTTGTGGCCACCTCGTGTGCCCTCTGGAGTCTGTTTTCTTGCACAATACTTCTTTTGGTCGGTAAAAATTCATTATATAATCTCCCGAAGGTTTTGACCATCGTACCACAACAAAATCCCATGTTTTCGTTTTGAGTTGTTTCTCCAACAGATTTGGAGCAAGATGTATTCGCAAGAGTCAGTCGGGGAGAGTCGTGTCTCTCATCCGACGCCAGGCCCAAGAGCAAATAGCGAAGCTGGCCACTTTGGGCAATCAACGGAGGAAGAGATGGAGGCCGACTTGAAAAGGGTGGATGCCATGGAGGAGTATCAAGAAGTTACCTCTCGTCTTCAAACTGGATTCATACTGGAGGAACTTCAGAGCTTAACAATACCAAATTCGGCCATCCCTCCCAATGCTAAATTTCTCTCTTATGAAAATATGGAAAGAGTGTTGCTTTTTCCCCGCAGATATGAAACATCCATGGGTGAATGGAGCTCTAGCCATCGCGGGTAAACTCTGCATGGAGGTAATGGATCTTAAGCAGCAAAATAATAGGCTCGAGGAGGAGAATCGCATCCTAAGGGGCATCATCGCCAAGAATATCACATCATCACCTCCAAAGAAAGAGACATAAATACATGGGTATGGGCACTCCCCTTGGCAACTACCAAGCTTGGGGGAGGTGCCCTGGTATCGTATCACCATCACACCTTTATATTCATCATTTTTCTTAGTTCGATCCTTTTGGTTATATCTTGATCTAGTAGAATAAAGTTTTTAGTATGATCTAGCTTTGAGTTTTGTTTCGAGATCTATCTATGTAATCGAGTCTGTGTGTTATATATAATAGAGAGTTGTTCTGAGTTGAGGGCTTTGCTTTCTTGCTATGATCTTGAGGGAATTAAATAAAAGAAAGAATAAAAAAGAAATAATAAGATCATATATTGATCTTATGGAGAGTAATGACTTCACATATAAAGAGTATAAAGAGTATGATGAATAAAATTTATTGAGAGTTGACAAACATAGTTTTGGTCATTGTTGCAATTAATAGGAAGTAATAAAGAAAGAGAGGCTTCACATATAAATATACTATATTGGGCATCTTTTGTAATTGTGAGCACTCATTAAAACATGACGTGCTAAAAAGTTGATGTTGGACAAGGAAGACAACATAATGGGTTATGTTTTCTTATATCCGAATAGAAGTTATATTGTCATGGATTCTCCAACATGTTGAGCATGCCCTTCTCTCTCATGCTAGCCAAATTCTTTACACCAAGTAGAGATACTACTTCTGCTTCCAAACATCCCTTAAACCAATTTTGCCATGAGAGTCCACCATACCTACCTATTGATTGAGTAAGATCCTTAAAGTAAGTTGTCATCGGTGCAAGCAATAACAATTGCTCTCCAAATATGTACGAACTTGTGATATGGAAGAAATAAAAACGACAGACTGCATAATAAAGTTCTTGATCACAAATGGAAATATAAAGTGACGATTTTTGCATTAAGATTTTGTGCATCCAACCATAAAAGTGCATGACAACCTATGCTTCCCTCTCTGAAGGGCCTATATTTTAATTTTATCTTCTACCCTTATACAAGAGTCATGGTGATCTTCACCTTTCCCTTTTACACCTTTTCTTTTGGCAAGCGCTATGTGTTGGAGAGATCCAGATATATATATATATATATATATATCCACTCGGATGTAGGTTATCATAAAGTATTATTGTTGACATTACCCTTGAGGTAAAAGGAATTGGGAGGCAAAACTATAAGCCCCTATCTTTCTCTGTGTCCGATTGAAGCTTTGAACCCATAATTATCGCATGAGTGTTAGCCAGTGTGAAAGACTAAATGATAGTTAATATATGGACTTGCTGAAAAGCTCTTATATTGACTCTTTCCGATGTTATGATAAATTGCAATTGCTTCCATGACTAAGATCATAGCTTGTTAGTTTTCAATAAAGTTTCTGATTCATAATTTACCTTGTGAACGAATTGTTACTTTAGCATAAGAAATTATATGACATTATATGTTGTTGTTCTAAAGATGATCATGATGCCCTCATGTCCGTATTTTCTTTTATCGACACCTCTATCTCTAAACATGTGGACATATTTTTTGATTTCGGCTTTCGCTTGAGGACAAGTGAGGTCTAAGCTTGGGGAGTTGATATGTCCATTTTGCATCATACTTTTATATCGATATTTATTGCATTATGGGCTGTTATTTCACATTGTATTACAATACTTATGCCTTTTCTCTCTTATTTTACAAGGTTTACATGAAGAGGGAGAATGGCGGCAGCTGGAATTTTGGACTGGAAAAGGAGCAAATATCAGAGACCTATTTTGCAAAACTCCAAGAGTCCTGAAACTTCACGGAGAATTATTTTAGAATATATAAAAAGTATTGGGCAAAGAAAGCGCCAAAGGGGGGCCACCTGCCATCCACAAGGGTGGGGGCGCGCCCCCTGCCTTGTGGGCCACCTGGCAAGCCCCTAATGCCCATCTTCTGCTATATGGCTTGTTTTGACCTGGAAAATCAGAAGGAAGGTTTCGGGACAAAGCGTTGTTGTCTCGAGGCAGAACTTGGGCATAACCAATCTAGGGCTCCGATGGAGCTCTTCTGTCGGGGAAACTTCCCTCCCGGAGGGGGAAATCATCGTCATCGTCATCACCAACGATCCTCTCATCGAGAGGGGATCAATCAACATCAACATCTTCACGAGCACCATCTCCTCTCAAACCCTAGTTCATCTCTTGTATCCGACCTTTGTCTCAAAACCTCAGATTGGTACCTGTGGGTTGCTAGTAGTGTTGATTACTCCTTGTAGTTGATGCTAGTTGGTTTATTTGGTGGAATATCATATGTTCAGATCCTTAATGATAATTAATACTCCTCTGATTATGAATATGAATATGCTTTGTGAGTAGTTACGTTTGTTCCTGAGGACATGGGAGAAGTCTTGTTATAAGTAATCATGTGAATTTGGTATTCGTTCGATATTTTGATGAGACGTATGTTGTCTCTCCTCTAGTGGTGTTATGTGAACGTCGACTACATGACACTTCACCATGATTTGGGCCTAGGGGGAGGAATTGGGAAGTAATAAGTAGATTATGGTTGCTAGAGTGACAGAAGTTTAAACCCTAGTTTATGTGTTGCTTCGTAAGGGGCTGATTTGGATCCATATGTTTCATGCTATGGTTAGATTTATCTTAATTCTTCTTTTATAGTTGTGGATGCTTGCGAGAGGGGTTAATCATAATTCGGAGGCTTGTCCAAGGAAGGGCAGCACCCAAGCACCGGTCCACCCACAAATCAAATTATCAAATTAACGAACGTGAATCATATGAGCATGATAAAATCTAGCTTGACAGTAATTCCCATGTGTCCTCGGGAGCGCTTTGCTTTATATAAGAGTTCGTCCAGGCTTGAACTTTGCTACAAAAAGGATTGGGCCACCTTGATGCACCTTAGTTACTTTTGTTAATTGTTACCCATTATGAATTATCTTATCATACAACTATCTGTTACCGATAATTTCAATGCTTGCAGAGAATACCTTGCTGAAAACCGCTTGTCATTTCCTTCTGCTCCTCGTTGGGTTCGACACTCTTAGTTATCGGAAGGACTACGATAGATCCCCTATACTTCTGGGTCATCAGACGCCAACCCCTGCTTTTCTTCATGGAGAGGTTCTCCCACATCGCTCCATTGTCCTTTCTGCATACATGAGTGCTTTAAAGTAACACCATTGCATTTCATATGGAGAGATTTTTCATACGCTTCATGTTCATGTTATAGTTGGGGATTTTTAATTATAGAACTTTGTTTTTGAATTCCAATGATGAGCTTCCTCAAACTCTCTAGGTGTTCATGAACAAGTGAAGTTGGATGCGCACCCCACAAGGTTATTTGGAGAGCATTCATACATTCATAGATATAGTGCATCTATTGCATGGAAATCCCTACACCTTGCATTGGCATTTACTATTACGCCTCTCCATTGCCTAATGATCGGCTATGCTGATGCAAAAGTTTCTCCACATTTTGATTTCCTATAAGCCTCCATCATTATTCTCTTTTTTCATTTAATTGCAAATATTAAGGCTCGCGCTCAAGTATATCATAAGTGTTGATTGATTAAACTAGGAGGTTGCATTGTTGATGTGCTTGACTAAAACTCTAGTCGACTTATGATAAAATCATTTCTAATACATTGAAGAATTAGCATACTATGCTTTCATGACACACTTGGAATTCTCTCTAAACCTAAAGGCATTAGGGAATTTGAGATGAGTGCATTGATCAATGAAAAATGAGAGTGATTTGACTTGCACTTTTTGATGTTACTTGTCTTTTTTCAACTATAGATTATTGTATTTCATCACTATTCTTTGAAGTCATACTCAAGTTACATCAGATTGATTATAATTCATGTTAGTAGCATTTACAATCAAAAATTATGTTGTTATGATCTACCTACTCGAGGACGAGTATGGGTTAAGCTTGGAATGCTAATAAGTTTCAAAAGTATCTATAATTTTCTATTGTTTTATGTTATGTTTATATATTTTGGCATAGTTTTAGCACCAATTTTATTATTTTCTAGACTAACCTATTAACATAGTGCCCCATGCTAATTGATGTCTTGTGCATGTTTTTGGACTTTTTGGACAATCAATTTTACGGAGTTCCAAAAATTTCAGAAAAAGTTTTGAGTCACAAAGCTTCTAGAGGACCCGGGCCCCACCTAGGGGAGCCTTGTAGGCCCTACGTGACCGAGGGTGGCCACATGGGCCCCTTGGTGCTCCGCTGCACTGCCTCTCAACACTTGTATTTTTGTTTTGCTCAAAAACCATAACCTTGGAGGAGTTTCTCTGTTTCCACCGCTGCACCTCTCTGGTCTGAAGCGATACAATCTAGATGTCTTGTCCGGTACTCCGCCGAAGGGGGAAATCATCTCGGTGTCCCTCTCATCTACTTGAAGGCCACCATGATCTCTCGTGATTAGTTTCCTTTGGAATATGGGTCCATAGAAACAGCTAGATAGTTTTTGCTCACTTGCCTCACATGGGTTGCCTACATGATTGTGATCCATCTGATATATTTTGTTGTGTTGTTTGTTGGAATGGGATGAATTATCACTTTATGATCGGATCTATCCATGAATTCTTCTGAGATCAATTTTGTTTCTTTGCTACATAATTCTTATTCATATACGCTCTTCGATCTATTTGTCTTTCTTTGGCCAAGTTTGGTAGATGATCCCCAAGAGGTTGGAAGAACGCAAGGTGAAGACAATATAACATCTACTTCATGTCATCATACCTAATGTATTACTCTGTTTTGTTATTTAATACTTTAAGATGCATGTTGGATAGCGGTCTTGGGTGGAGTGTTAGCTACTAATGTAGTTGGATAACGCTTTGTAGATGTTTGGACATGATACTCATATGTAGTTAACAATGACTCCAAAGCAGATATCAAGAATGTATATAACCAAGATGGAGGCGGCCAAGGCAACTGACCAAGGGGCTAATATATAGGCGACCCCTCAAGGAAGTAGGGACATGTTCAATTCAAGCCAAAAGCACCCAGGCCTCGAGATCCATCGGATGAGCTTACCGGATCAGATTTGATCCGATCTAGTCATCATGCCTAGATTGTTCAATGCCAACTCGACAAGGTAAGCCCCACTCGGCAAGCACATCTTGTACCCGATCATTGTAACCCCTTGGTGATATAATTTCAGAAAAGAAGGATCAGGGTTGTTGCTGGCCACGTAAGGTCGTGAACCAAGGTAAAACAGTCTATTGGAAAAAATCAACACATAGTGGGCGCTTAGTTACAATTAGGCGCTATGCCACGGCAAAACGTCTCGTCTAGGGCATAAGTAGTAGTCTAGGTTGTGCAAGCAATGAGATGTCTACTCGAATGAAAAATCCTATCATGTTGTGTTCACGGGCCAAATGTGCCATATTCCAATGGCGGTAGCTAATAATTTTTTCATTTACATGTTACGAAATTCATGTATATGCACATAAAATACCCAGAGCCCCTGATAGTCAAAACTACAATACTGCCCAGACCACGCTTATGGTAATTTATTGTCGCCTAGGCGCCAGGCGATGGTCCACTATCTCGCTTACGCCTAGCGTATTTTTTCGACCTTCTAAAACTCATGCCCCATGTCCATCTGGTAAACTAATATTATGTCCCATTGTCATACAAATAATGCGTGGTTCCTGCATTGTTGCTAGGTACTTGATGAAGCATATCTCGGCACCCTTTGTGGTACTATCAAGGAGGAAGATGTGTCATGAGAATTTGTTTTACTTAAACTTTTTATATGGTCATTGAGGGTAAACCTAAGAAATGGTTCGATGAACTGCCACATCATTAAGTCACCACCTGGGATGAGTGCAGCAATAAACTCATGCATAAATTCTTTCCCGAATAAAAAATAGCAGGACTTCACAAAGAAATGGCGCACTTCCAACAGAAGATAGGATAAAGCTTCTCACAAGATCGGGGGAGATTTTGAAAACTTTGCACCAATACCCTAATGATGGCTTTACCAATCATTTTATAATTCATATATTTTACCATGGACTTGCTGACGAATTAAAATGTATACTTGATTGTTATGCAGGAGGAATATTTATGTCTTTTACTATGGTATAATGAAGAAATTTAACCATCAGCCGGAGGAAAGATTTACTATAGTAAACACATTGAGGGTTTCAAGGACGCAATGAGCAGTGAATGTAAAAATGTGCAAACTCAATATTTTTTTAGAAAAGGAGGATTAACACCGGCTTTTGCATCTGGGCGATGCATGCGGCCACTTTATTAATTATTCTCACAAGACCTTACAAAGTCATACAAAAGCAAGACTAAAGCCACCGTCTAAGCAACAACTGTCGCTACACCTATCCAATTGATGAAGGGGCGCAGATAGTCTGGGCCTAATACCAAAGAGACATCATAGCCAAACCTAACCATCTAAGACCTGAGGTTCCAACCAGGACGCTTGTCGGGTATGGGGCACCTACCAGTCCGGCGCACTCCTCAACCAGGACGCCTGCCTAGTATGAGGCCGCCGCAGCCACCTGCCACCAATCCATCTTCACAGCTGTACTGTTGCATGTACCATGCCAGGGCTCTCTGCCATCAATGCCACCACGACGCCCGACAGCGTCATCCTCCTGCGCGAGTCCATCCTTCCACAGCGAACTCCGAATCTGCACTGCGCCACGCCGTCAAAATCCGTCGCCATCAGTGTTTAGGATGAAGCACCGCTCCACCAAAGAATCCGTCTTCTGGTCCCTCGATCACGTGTGTACCTCCAAGAATGATGCCCCCAAGGGAGGAACGACACCAGAGTGCCGCCGTCATCCAATCATCCGATCTAGGGTTTCCCCTGGAGGTAGCAGAGAGTGGCCTGGAACTTCTCCGCGGTGATGCCTTCAAGAAGGGAACGACGCAGATAGCGCCGCCACCGCCGGCCTTAGCAGAAGCCGAAGGCAAGTTTTCATCCATATCAGTTCGAAGGGATCCAACTCTCGTGCAAGGGCTGCCGTCACTACCAGCACCACCAGGCAGACCCTGGAATACCGGCAGATCAGTGAGCCGCCGGCACCACCGCATCTGGATCGCCGGGCCGCCGCCATCCCCCATGCCGTCCGGGTCAGAGACGGAGCCGCCGACCGCGCACAGGGACCGCCATCGCCTGCACACGCTGGAGCGCCGCCGAGAGCCCAGCGCCCGCCACCGCTTGCTGAAGCCAACCTCCGCCCGAGCACTGGCGCCACCGTGGAGCCATCAGATCGGGGAGGAAGACATCGCGCGCCGATCACCCTCGCGGACCCCGCCTCACGCCCGAGCGTCGGCGCCACCACGGCGCCATCAGATCGGGAGGAGGAGGTGCCCACGCCTCGCCGCCCCGCGCAGACCACGTCGCCGGCAGTGCCGCGCAGGGGAGCCCTGCCTAGATCCGCCGGCGGCCCGACCTGCCGCCGAGCCGAGCGCCGCCGCGAGGGCCGGCCGTCCCGCGCCGCCCAGGAGAACCTCGCGAGGAGGGAGGAAGCCCCGCCGCCACCGACGCACGCGCGGGCTTTGCCCGGTGGCGTCCCTGTCCCCTGGCAGCGGTGAGGGAGAAGGAAGGCGAGAAAGGGGAGCGGCGGCGGTGAGGTTCCGCCCGGGCCGCTCGCGGGAGCCTGCAAACTCAATATGCTGAACCAGGAGACATAGATCTCTTCAATATCTATGAACGGAGAGATGAACTGTATGAAACACTGCAAAGCTTCAAGGGATATCAAGAGGAAGTCAACAGAGAGCTCCGCAGGTGTCCTTGTTGCAAGCTCCGCGCCAGTGAATCAGCTCAATGCGGTTCACAAAGAACCACCATACAACTACAAAATGGACATGCAGGTACGAAGAACCTGCTGACTGGGCAGAATTTTTAATTTGTTCCAAAGTAAAAATCCGTAAATATGTTAGATGGTCGAAAGTCATGTTCTGATCCTGAGCTCAACCATCTATATTTAAGATGACTGAGATTTTTCGTATGTCTTGGTCGTTCAAGAGAAGTGCAGCTGTAGTTTGGTGTGAGATGCAACTTGCACTTCTCACACGGTTGTTTCTCAACTGATATCGCACTTTTCAAAAGAAAAAATACATGAGAAAATCTTAGACAACTTAATAGTATTAACAAAGGTGTGGCTAGGTCTCTCAGTCAAGTGACATAGTATGCAAGAGAGGAAAAGAAAAGACTAAAAATATTAACACGGATCTCAATGTAGAATTAACGGATATAGCATCGACTGGGATTTAACGAAGTCTCAGTCGACTGAGACTTAGCAAAACAAATCCAACTTAGACTGTCTAATAGACACATACCCCTCCTCCCACACGTTCTCAAGAATATTAGCCGCTTTAGCATGTTATTTTCTGGTTTGTAGGCACTTTGCCTCAAGATCACTAGAGACATGTTATGGAATAGCTAGAGCACAGGCACAAATATGGTGATCATTTGAGGTCATGATTTAAATATTTGTGACCACGGCTAAATGACCAATTGTAGTACGTTAGTAGCATAGCAAGGATGATGGATGATGCACAGAGAGCTATGGGAACCAGATGCATGGGTCAGTGGCCTACTAGAACTGTAGGACATGGTTGCACTTGCATTGCACACATACCCAAACATACCATACCATATCTTATCTTCCTTGATGATGAGCAGTCGTAGCAGCACATTAAATATGACAGTGGTAGTATATTTGTATAAGGTTGGGTTTGGCCAAATGCAATAAGGAGACGAACTACTGTACTGGTATTGCATCCCTAGGAGAATGTTTTTGTGGGCTCCAAAGAATTGGAGCACTTGTTTTATATAGTAAAAATGGTACTCCTAGAATTCAAGGAAAACAAAAGATTAGAAAAGAGGCCAGGTACTCTGGGCAGGATGCAAGGGGCGTGCAAGATGGTGATGAGGATAGGATATGGTACCTACTGGCTTAGAAAAATGCCATGGTCTCATGGATCGTACAAACGAACACGCCATGCACTCACAAATGGTCTAGCATATGATAATGTCTCGTGTGTGTGTGTCTAGAGAGAGAGAGAGAGAGAGAGTGAAGGTGCTTGTCATACATACATATTCTCTCTTTCTCCATTCCGCTGCTTTTCTCCTCCTACCGCTAGTGCTTTTCATGGCTGGAAGATTCTTGGCTTTGGGATGATGGCGAGATACGACATCTCAGAGGTAGCCTGCCTGCTACAAGCAAAGAGCACACAAGAAGGGGGTAGATATGTGTTGACAGGTATGCAGGAAAAAAAATACATATTGCGAATGATGAGGGAAATATGTCTATATTTTAATGTATTTTGTATAATATAAACAACAATAAAATACACATTACAAGTTGTTCTAAGCCCTGGATTAATCAGGAATCACGATGTGAATGAACAAATCAAGAAAACACGCCTGCTACTAGGTCAGCACAGCAAACCGATCTAGTATATCTCATTATCTCTTGCACGGACTCTGCAGCCTGCACAGTGTGTCAAACCGACTGTAGAGCAATGCGTTGAGTGTTGACTGACTGACGAGTGATGATGCCAATCTTCCATGCATTGAATGAACCTTTGCAACATCCATTCACCCACATACTGCATGGTCCGATGCATGCATGCAAAATCCGAAGACAAAACAAGAGTCTGGCCAATGCCAGTCTACTTGTATTCAACCCGAACGATGTACAAAAAAGAAGGTGCATCCGTGCAGATTCTACATGAACAACTTCATATGAAATTCACACAAGGAACACCCTTGGAAACGAGAAATTCAATTGGAGAAGATAAATAGTTACTTAATCTGTGTACTCAGCTGTGTTAGCCCCCCAAGTCTGATCACCACACACATGAACAAACACCAAGAAATTAAGAAGAAGGAAGGCCAAGAACAGTAGAAAAACCAAACGCAATGATCAAACGCCATATGTAACACTAATCACCACCACCGCTTATTAACTCCCTTGTCTCTATCCCTATCATCTCCACATGCTGACAACCGCGTGTGCATGAGCCATGCATGCATGTACGGCGGCTGGGCTAGCTGTTGCCATCCTACCACGAACCACCGCCGCCGCCGCCACCGCCACCGCCGGCGTCATTGCTGCTGCCATTCCCGATCATGCTGTTATTCCAGAACCCCAGGGTCTCATGGCCACCGCCGCCGCCGCCTTGGTCTTTGCTGTGCTCAAACTGATCACCGCCACTTGCACCTCCTCCACTTGGGTTCGCACCCGGCTTCAAGTCCTCGAACGGGAACAGCATCCTTCCCGTTGCGCTCTCCTGCGCCCCCTGCAACCCAGCGCCGTATCCCCCGGCGTCGCCACCTCCTCCCGTGTCCAGCGAGAACCCCAGCATGTTCTGAACCTGCTGCTGCTGTTGCTGGTGGTGTTGCTGCTGCTGCTGCTGCTGTTGATGGTGCTGCTGATGCTGCAGCGGCATGCGGAACTCGCCAAGCGCGAACCCCGCGGCCGCGTACTCCGGCGGCATCCCGAGCTGCACCTGCGGCATCGGTACGTAGCAGCCGGTGCTCCTCAGCAGCTCCATCGCCGAAAACGCGCCCATGCCCCTCCCGCCACCCGCGCCGTTGGCCGCCATGGCGCCTCCCGGGTTGCAGACGCTGCTGCTCTCCAGGCTAGGGAACGCCGCGAACTCGGACGGGTGCAAGACGCGGCCGTGGTGGTGCGGGAACGCCAGGTTGAGGTCGTGCGCGCCCTCGTGCATCAGCTTCGGGTTCTTGGCCGCCATCCCGCCGACGGGGACCGTCCCGGACGCCGCCGCCGAGGTGGAGACGGCGCCCGCCGCGGACGACACCACCGAGGACGATGATCTCTTGTTCTTCCGTGAGCCGCCGCCGACGGGCACGTTCCGGAGCGAGCCGCCCTCGGTCCAGTAGCGGCGGCACGTCTTGCAGAAGTAGCGCGGCTGCTGGAGGCTGTAGTTGTTGTAGTAGCAGAACTTGGTGTTGGTGGAGTTGCACCTCGGGCAGTTGATGGCCTTCTCCTTCTGCGGCCGCGCCGCCTTCCGCTCGGTGGAGCCCGTCCCGGCCGCCGCGCCAGCTCCTGCTGCCGGCGGGCCAGGAACGGGAGCCCTCTGGGCTTCTGCGCCAGACGGCGGCGCCGGCTGTGGGTTCGGGTTCCCATTAGAATTAGGATTAGGATTTGGGTTTCCAGCCATGATCATCTCCTCCATGGGCTTCACGAGCCCTAGCCCCTGTTGACGAACACATATTGCACCTCATTAGTAGATATCACAAAGGCAAACCCCAGATGTTAGGGCAAGTAAGAACTACTAGTAATAAGCCAAGAACATGCTGTATATGGGAAAATGGATGGGGGTATGACATGACTATGAGAGCCTGAGGTGTGAGGATGATTCTTATGGTTATGGTGCAACAAAGAACCAAGCAAATGGATACAAAGTGAGATTAAAGGGAGGGGAAAAGGAGAATGAAAAAGGTTTGGGGAAAAAGGAGACGAAAAGATGAGAGAGAAACACACCACCACCACCACACAAAACTCAACTTTGTTTGTAGGGTTGCGCTTGTGGCAGTACTGCTGCTGCTACATCATCCAAGACATGGCTGCTCTTTTGATGCAAGGCGCCGGAGGAAAGAGAAGGGGAAAGAAAGCTAGGGGAAAAGAGAGATGAAAAGATGAAAAGAATGAGAGGAAAGGATAAGAAAGAAAGGCAAAGAAAAGCGGTGCGTGCCCGTGTATGCGCCTTTCGAGGATTAAAAGCGGAGGCAGGGGAGAATTAAAGGCCCCGAGCTCCGAGCCCTGAGCTCGACGCCAACGGAGAAGACAACACGCGGACAGAAGAGAAGGGGGGAGAAGAGAGACATAGATGGCCATACATGCATAGATCTGCGCCAGAAACAAAAGGTTGGCCATGGCGGTTCCCAAGAAGAGAAAAGGCGCCCAAGATCGTCATATCCCATCAGGGAAAGCGAGCGTGAAGATCAAGGGCACGGTAAAAAGATAGTCGACCAAGAAGGCAAGAACACAGCAGCAAGATCCACAAGAACAGAAGCCATCCGGCCAGCCCGAGGCGGGAGATCTTGCATGCATCGCATGGCCCTAGATGCGTACCGATGTTGTAGTAACCTGAATTTGAGGTGCTCGTCTGTATCAGCTTACCTGGTGCCACTGGGCCGCATCCATCCAGGGATCGATCCCAATTGCTGCTCCTGCTCAACAAAAATCCTCGCCGATCAGGAGGAGAGAGCGAGGAGCGGGGCGAGGGGAGGAGGAGCAGCTAGATGTCGTCTGGAGCACACGGAAGAGAGAGAGGAAGGAATGTCTTGTGGATGACCGTAGTGGGATTGCTCGCCCTTCTCTCTCCTCCATATGTCATGAGATAGTGGGATTCTTTTTCTCTGTAGTTGTATTTTTTATGTCTCCGGACTAGAGAAGAGCAAGGGAGGAGGAGGAGGAAGAGGGAGGGAAATTGCTGCGCGGCTAGCATGTTTTTTTGCCTTCTGAATGACGCTGATGAGCGCCGCTGCTGCCCTTCGTTGGTCGCGGAAGTTTGTCCGCGTGTAGGCTTCCAAGTGTGTTTTGTGTTGTTGCGAGTTTTGGTGCCGTTCGCAGAGGACTTCGGACGAGTCGGTGAGAAACTAGTCAACCCAAGGGCAGGGGGCAGGGCCAGGGGCGCGGCTCTGATCGGCGTTATGGTCCTTGGGGCCACGCACGTGCGTGGGACGCCCTGCCACGTGCGGGCAACTAACCAGTGTGTTTCTAGTGTTTAGCAGTGGGTGTGAGCAGCGTAGGTACTGGACTGACCGGCTTGGACTTCACCTCCTTCATTTCGAATGCGTAGCAAATATTAACAAATTTTAAGTGCAGTGTTCGTAAAAGTTAGAGCAACTTTAATGGGACGATCCATTCCATCTGTTCGCTTCTGTTTGGATCGACGCGGACAAAATTGAAGGCCTAACACGCCGACCCAAATTTAAATTGTGTCCGTCTCGTGTTCGCGCCGATTCATTTCCGGGTTAAAATTGCGCCTGAAATGCGTCGGCGCGGACACGCCGCGCGCCTCCTCGCCGTCCGTCGCGTCCCCACCTGGCGGCTGTCCAACTATCACGGTCAACATTATTTATGACGACCGCTCATTTTGGACCCACGCATCAGCGACGGCGGTCGTCCTTTTTTAAGCCAGGCGTGCGGCGGGGCCGTCCTCATCCACTGCCACTTGCCCCGTCCCCATCTGGCCACCCATGCCCCCACGTCGGCGACAACCCTAGCCACCGCCAGCATGGGCTTCTTCTCCGGCATCGGCAGCAGCGGAAAGGGCAAGGCCCCCGCCGCCATTCCCCCTCCCTCCCCGCCCTCCCCGCGCCGTCGCGCGCTCCCCGGCAGAGGCAGCGCATCAGTGTGCCGGTGCACCGGGCCGAGTAGCGCTGGCAGCACCGTGTGCCTCTGTCGTACCCCGACGCGACGCTGTCGCATGACTGGCATTTGGATCCGGAGAGGATCCTAGTGCCGCTGGCGTCGCGGACGGCAAGGGCCCATGCGGAGGAGGTGCGGCGCCGGCGGGCGTTGCTGAAGCCGGAGCAGCGCGACGAGCCGCACTACGCCGTCGACTCGCCCAACTGGGCTCGGTGGTTCGCCTTCGAGGACGAGCAGGCGAGGCGACGCGGCGTCCGCGGCGTCGACCGCAGCCTGCCCCCGCCCCCGCTCGTCGTCCGCGACGAAAACCAGGAGGCCGAGGCTGCCTATCAGGCGGCAATTAAGGAGAGCGAGGAGGAGGAGCGGTGGAGGGAGGCGGATGAGGCGGCTTTTCAGGCTGCCATGGCGGAGGCCATGGCCCTCTCCGCGGCGGGCGACAGCGTCGTGCCGCCGGTGACCCCGCCGTCCCCGCCCAAAGCCGAGCCGGAGGAGCCGGCCCCCTCGAGCGTTACTCCTGGACCGGAGTAATGCGTGAGTGGGTCAGCGCTCCACCGATCTGGCTCGGGGCGACGGAGAAGCAGGAGGCGGCCTACCTCGACCACTGGCGCCGCGTTCGGCTCGCCGAGAAGCGCCAGGAGGGCGAGCGCCTGCAGATGCTCGAGCGCGAGGCCGAAGAGGAGGCGCGCCAGGCGCAGGCAGCGGCGGCGCAGCCCGACATCGCCGCCCTCTGGAACACAGCGTTCCCCTGGGCCAGTGCTACGCCGACGCTGATCGACCTCATCAGCCCCGACGCAGACGCCGCCGCCGACGAGGACGCCTAGGGCAGCGCGTCGTCTAGTTTTTAGTTTTTTATGTTAATTAATGTAATGTGGACTTTCGCCGGCCTTCATTGCCGGCTTTTATGTTTAATTAAATGCATATGTATATTTTTAAAATGCTTCTAAATTTTTTTTGGCACGTCAACAAAATGGGGCGGACCAGCATTGGACGCTCGTGCCGACCCAAACACAGCTCCGGACGTTTGTGTCCGCCGGGCCGACCCAAATGGACAAAAAGCGGACAAAATCGCCATCCGTTTGGGTCGGCCTGTTGGAGTTGCTCTTACAAGCCGGTGGCTTGGGCTCTTCATAGTTTTTTTTGAAAGATCCAGCATCGCTGGCATTCATTGATAATAGCAGGAAGCAATGGAAAACAACAAGGTGATGAAGGTCCTAGGACCAAAAGATCCGAAGATTAAAAGAAAAAGAAAAAACAACAACCCTAATAGCTACAGCACAATGCTCCATACAATCCAACCTAGACAACGCAGCTCTGACACGAACGATGAACTACAAAGGAAACTAGGCAAGGTTGGCGTCACGGAGGATCACTGAACAAACCACCTGTCACGCATCATCATATACCACCGGCCCTCCACCGCGGCTTCGACTTCACAGGAATAGGCAGTCGAGGCACTCCCACAGACACGTCGGAGAAGAAGAGCCGACTACCATGACCAAGGCCACGCCTTCGACATTGCTCATCGCCGTCATCGTTGCCACAGAAGTCACCGTGCACGTCCAGTCGTAGGAAGCACCAAAGGGATTGAAGTCTTCAAGACGGCGCCCTAAAGAGGGGAACGACGTTGAAGACGACGCCACTGCCCGACCCTGCAGCAGGATCTGGGTTTTCACCCGAAGGACTTGATCCGAGAGTAGTGGCTTGGAGATCCCCGACGACGCCTCCAAGGAGGATAGCGACGCCCACGGGCGCCGTCGTCGCCGGCCGATCAGCACCGGCCAGGCTTTCACCTGGAGCAGCCACTCTCCCGTGCAGTAGGCCGAGGTCGACCCGTACCTCCATTGGACCGCGCACCCCCACACAGCGAGCACGCCATTGCTGTGCAGGGCCACCAGCTAGCCTCCCCAACGACAGGCCTGCAGAGACCAAATCGGGTCCTGCATCCCGTATCCGACCGCGACCAGAGCCTCCTTGCTCCAACAAGCGGTAGCCGGTCACCACCAGCAGTGCCCCTCCAGGGCCGCCGGCCATGGACGACCTGGCAGATCCAGGCCACCGGACACTTGGTTGCCCCCTCGCACCCTCGACGCGCCCGCAGCATCCCCTTGCGTGGCCACGCCCGCCGCAACCCTCGTGTGCCGTCCCTCTCCTTCCAGCACCAGATCCCGCGCACTTGAGCCCGGATCCGCAGCCTCCCCGTCACAGCCATGCGGAGCCTCCGGGACATCCTCCTCAATGCGCCAGATCCGCGCGCAGGCCCAACCACGCCGGCGCCCATGCAGTCGCGCAGGCCCACCGCTTCACGGGAGCGAGCAGCCTCGCGCCGCCCGACACGCGCTCACCACCACGCCCGCCCGCCCCTGCAGCATGGCTCCTCCCCTCCGTCGCGCGCAGGCCAGATCTGCGCGCGACCCGCGCGAGCAGCTGCGCCACATCCTTCTTCCATCACGCAGGCCGACGACCGCGCCGCCCGTGCGCCCGACTGGCGCGCCGGCCCGCCTCCCGCACAGCCGCCGCAGCCAGCCACTCGCCGCGAACTGCCGCCGCAGCAAGCCTCCCTCCACGCGCCGCCCGGGCCGCCGTGTCGCGCACGCGAGCCGCCGCGCTGCCATGGCCCCGCCCTATGCCGTCCTTGGCAGCCTCCTCGCCAAATTTGCAGACAAGGGAGATGAGAGGGCCCCGCCACCACCTTCACCGGAGCCGGCGCGGCCTTTGCCGGCTGCTCCTCCGGCGGCGGCGAGCCAAGGGGAGGGTGGAAAGGGGGGTGGCGGCGCCGATCTAGGGTTTCCCCCGTGTCGCCAGCTCTTCATAGTTTTATATACGCCTGATCATAAAAGTTACAATTCAGTGGCTTAGGCTATGTGGAAGCAGCAAAACTCAAGGGTGTTTAATCGAACATACCAAGTGCTACCGGCGCACGACCTCATACACCTGATTTTGCAAGAGATAGAGGAATGACGGAGTGCAGGAGTAGGAGTGGTAGGGTTACAACGTTTTGTGAGAGAGTAGGTTTTGAGTTGGTAGTTGGTTGTGGGTGTGTTGTATGGCTTGAGGAATGTTCGCATGTCCTTAAGCTTTTTGTCAATACATTTACTTCCTTCTATAAAGATAAGGTACACTAATGGCGTACTCTCAAAAAAACAATTCGATGGTCCGTGAGAACAGAATTTTGCCCTCCCAGATCGATAGTCCGAGCCTCCGCGCACACTCTGTCACTGGCTCCTCCTCACCAGTCGCATCATTCTCCGTTATCTTCATGTCAGCTGCCAAGTGCTTCAACATCCTAACACAGATGACGCGTACGATCATCGTCGCGTCAGGATCCAACTGCTCCATCGTCATGATCAGTATCCTCTAAAGCGGCCGCGAGCTCAATGATGGGGTCACCTACCACTGGTAGAGTCAAGTACTTGGCATCTAAGGCCCACCTAGGGTCCCACGCCATCATTGATAGGTCCCTGGACCGTAAGCACGTTCGGATGCATGTAACCAAACCTCCACTCGGATACATCAATAGCACTCGGACGTCTTCCCGCTAAGCGGCCCGGCCACCACCACTCGAACAGGGCAGGCAGAGGGGCGACGTGGGAGCAGCAATGGTCGAGCAGTCTTAAGTCGAGCTTTAAGCAGAGTCATAGCTATTGTTACCTATACTTGTCATAGTTGTGACCATTTACACCTGTAACAGCTGTAGTTACGGGCATTAATCACCCTTGCGACGTTGGACTGAAGGGGGTTGCGGCCACTGTACATAAGCCGCCCTCCTCCTCCTAAGAAAGGGTTAAGCACTCTCTGTAATTGTATCTCCCAATAGAAAACAAGCCTTAGGGCACAAGACGTAGGGTTGTTACCTCCTCCGAGAGGGGCCTGAACTCGTAAACGCCGAGTGTTACATTTGCCTTGTAGCTACGCTCTGCCCCTCTTTCATACCCCTAGTACTCATTGTCACTATTGTAACCCCGATTGTTGGAGCCCACCGCAGGGCTGCGTGTCTAGCAATTATCTGGCGTAGGGGGAATTTATCATCGTCATCATCATGATTCTCGGCGGCGAAATCCATTTCGAAGCACTCAGCTTCATCATCGACGATTCGGCGTGGCTCCAGCAAGCCCTGCTGGATGTGGAGTCGTTGCCCGTCCTTGACACGGCGCACTTTCACGCATCTTCATTCGGAGTCCTACTCCGACAGCCATCGGTCCCGTACCGAGTGGCTCCCCTCCTTTTCGCTGGACGTCGTCGTAAGCGCTTCGGGCGCTCACAGCTGCAACGACTGATCAAGCACGTCATGGCCCTTCAGGCCACCATGAGGCATGTGACGGCTCTCGAGTCTAATGAGCCCGCCCTTGACCTTTCCGGTGGACTCCACGAGGTCTCCACTGACGAGTCCGAGTGTGAGAGCGTTGAGTCCACGGCTGAGGTTCTCATGGCCGACAACGTGGAGCGTCACGTACCCCCGGGGTTTACAGGTCCCCGGGATGGCCATGCGGGTACCTCGTGCGGCCAACAACGACGAGGGAGACGACCGTTCACCCGCCACGAGCCGTACGTTCCTCGGGCTCTCACTCAGGAGCAGTATGAGGAGCTCCGTCAGAAGAATAAGCGGGCCTTGCACACCCCCATCACCGGGACGACGAGAGTGCTACATGTGAGCTGCGTTGAGATTTCCTCAAAGAGGAGAGGATGATGCAGTATAACAGAGATAAGTCTTTCCCTCAGTTAAGAACCAAGGTTATCAATCTAGTGGAAGGACCACGCAAAACCTCGTTAGCAGTACATGCATACAAAATAACAAATATTTGCGCTCAATGCAAACAAGGGGTTGTCAATCCCTTGGTGGTTAATTGCAAAGATCAAATCTCATAGTGATAGATAGATAAACACAAACAAAAACACAAAATAAAATAAAGTAAATAAAATTGCAGGAAGGTATTTTTGGAATTTATTATATGATAAAGATAGACCCGGGGGTCATAGTTTTCACTAGCTTCTCACTTGAACATAGCATACGGCGGGTAAACAAATTACTATTGAGCAATTGATGGAAAAGCGAAACCCCTCGGTACTCCGATAAATATCTGAAACGTCCCGAAACCATTCCGGGGTTCAAATACTATTGTCCAATATATCAATCTTTACCTCTCGACCATTTCGAGACTCCTTGTCATGTCCGTGATCTCATCCGGGACTCCGAACAATCTTCAGTCACCAAAACACATAACTCATGATACAAATCGTCATTGAACGTTAAGCGTGCGGACCCTACGGGTTCGAGAACTATGTAGACATGACCGAGACACATCTCTAATCAATAACCTACAGTGGAACCTGGATGCTCATATTGATTCCTACATATTCTATGAAGATCTTTATCGGTCAAACCGCAATAACAACATATGTCATTCCCTTTGTCATCGGTATGTTACTTGCCCGAGATTCGATCGTCGGTATCCTCATACCTAGTTCAATCTCGTTACCGGCGAGTCTCTTTACTCGTTCCATAATGCATCAACCCGTAAATAACTCATTAGTCACATTGCTTGTAAGGCTTATAGTGATATGCATTACCGAGAGGGTCCAGAGATACCTCTCCGATACACGGAGTGACAAATCCTAATCTTGATCTATGCCAACCCAACAAACACCTTCGGAGGCACCTTTAGAGCATCTTTATAATCACCCAGTTATGTTGTGACGTTTGATAGCACACAAGGTGTTCCTCCGATATTCGGGAGTTGCATAATCTCATAGTCAGAGGAATATGTATAAGTCATGAAGAAAGCAATAGCAATAAAACTTAATGATCACTATGCTATGCTAACGGATGGGTCTTGTACATCACATCATTCTCCTAATGATGTGATCTCGTTCATCAAATGATAACACATGTCTATGGTTAGGAAACTTAACCATCTTTCATTAATGAGCTAATCTAGTAGAGGCTTACTAGGGACACGGTGTTTTGTCTATGTATCCACACATGTATCAAGTTTTCAGTTAATACAATTCTAGCATGAATAATAAACGTTTATCATAATATAAGGAAATATAAATAACAACTTTATTATTGCCTCTCCTTCAGAAGCATGTGGGATGCCCGTTGTAGGGCGTTGCAATACGTTCATGATTCGCTTATAGTGGGTGGCGGGAGTGACAGAAGATTATACCCGAGTAAGCGGGTTGTTGCGTATGGGAGTAAAGAGGACTTCTTACTTAATGTTATGGTTGGATTTTATCTTAATGATCTTTAGTGATTGCGGATGCTTGCTAGAGTTCCAATCATAAGTGCATATGATCCAAGTGTGAAAAGTGTGTTAGCGTATGCCTCTTCTTCATTGCATATGATAAGTATCTATCATGTTATATTCAATTGCATATGGAAAATCTTTCTCGTCGTTCTATAGAAAGCTCTCTACTAAAACAAACTAACTTTTATTATCTCGCAAAGTACTCCTAATTTTATTCTTGCAAAGTAGTTATAGTTTTATTCTCACAAATTAGTTTCATACTTGTTCTAGGTAAAGGAAATGTCGATATGCGTAGAGTTGTATCGATGATCGATAGAATATGAACAGAATATAAATTCTACCTTTAGCTCCTCGTTGGATCCAACACTCTTACTTATCGAAAAGGCTACAAACGATCCCCTATACTTGTGGGTTATCAAGACCTTTTTCTGACGCTGTTTCTTTTTTGCCGGGGAGCAATAGCGTGGGGATGAATATTCTCATGTGCGCTTCTTGGCTTTATCTCTAAATAATTTTTATTTTGTGCTCTTCTTTTCTATCTTTAGTTATGAATAGGAAACGCAAAACATAAAAAATAGTTGTACTTGCTAACCCAGTGGTTGGGGAACCACCCAAAATCTACCATACTGTTGAAGCTTTTTACTTGGATCATGTTCAATCCATTTATGCTCGTGCTGAAAACCCAACTAGCTTAGTTGAGGGAAAATCATTAGATGAGCATGATTATTTTGTGCAACACCGCTTGTCTAACAAAGGAAAACTTTTATGGCATCAAATTAATTGTTTGCATTACTATGCTTGGAATTTATGTGAAATACATGATTTTACTTGTTGTTCTGAGGACCCTAACAAATACCTTCCCTACCAACGTGAGTTTAATGATAATGAAGTCTTATATTCTTATACCAAGAGTGTTTATAGTTACTATGATATTGAGCAAATTGAAGAATTTATTGCTTTTAAGGGTGCATATGAAATTGCTTCTTTGATTGAAAAGTATTATGCTATTCTTTACAAATCTGAAAATTTTGTCATCTTAAATATTGCTACGAAAATTATGCTTCTAATGCTTATGTTAAAGAATTTATTGAGAGAATGCCTGCTGCCTTGAAAGAGATTAATATTTTGCAGGAATCTATGAAAAAAGAAATTGCTGAAACTGTGAGCTCGTTAGATGAGAAAGATGAGGAGGAGAGCGAATAACAAAAGGAGGAACAGCAGATTGGTCTCCCATGCCCACCTTCTGATGAGAGTAACTCTTCAACTCATACATTGTTTAATTTCCTTTCTGAAGGAAATATGCCCTAGAGGCAATAATAAAGTTATTATTTATTTCCTTATATCATGATAAATGTTTATTATTCATGCTAGAATTGTATTAATCGGAAACATAATACATGTGTGAATACATAGACAAACAGAGTGTCACTAGTATGCCTCTACTTGACTAGCTCATTGATCAAAGATGGTTATGTTTCCTAACCATAGACATGAGTTGTCATTTGATTAACGGGATCACATCATTAGGAGAATGATGTGATTGACTTGACCCATTCCGTTAGCTTAGCACTTGATCGTTTAGTTTGTTGCTATTGCTTTCTTCATAACTTATACATGTTCCTATGACTATGAGATTATGCAACTCCCGTTTACCGGAGGAACACTTTGTGTGCTACCAAATGTCACAACGTGACTGGGTGATTATAAAGGTGCTCTACAGGTGTCTCCGAAGGTACTTGTTGGGTTGGCGTATTTCGAGATTAGGATTTGTCACTCCGATTGTCGGAGAGGTATCTCTGGGCCCTCTCGGTAATGCACATCACTTAAGCCTAGCAAGCATTGCAACTAATAAGTTAGTTGCGGGATGATGTATTACGAAATGAGTAAAGAGACTTGCCGGTAACGAGATTGAACTAGGTATTGAGATACCGACGATCGAATCTCGGGCAAGTAACATACCGATGACAAAGGGAACAACATATGTTGTTATGCGGTCTGACCGATAAAGATCTTCATAGAATATGTAGGAGCCAATATGAGCATCCAGGTTCCGCTATTGGTTATTGACCGAAGACGTGTCTCGGTCATGTCTACATAGTTCTCAAACCCGTAGGGTCCGCACGCTTAAAGTTCGGTGACGATCGTAATTAGGGTTTTTGTGTTTTGATGTACCGAAGGTTGTTCGGTGTCCCGGATGTGATCACGGACATGACGAGGAGTCTCGAAATGGTCGGGACATAAAGATTGATATATTGGAAGCCTATATTTGGATATCGGAAATGTACCGGGTGAAATCGGGTTTTTACCAGAGTATCGGGGGGTTACCGGACCCCCCCCCCCCGGGGGGGTTATTGGGCCTACATGGGCCATAAGGGAGAAGAGGAGGGCCGGCCAGGGCAGGCCACGCGCCCCCTCCCCCCTAGTCCGAATAGGACAAGGAAGGGGGGGGTGGCGCCCCCCTTTCCTCTTTCTTCCTTCCCCCTTCCTTTTCCAACAAGGCAAGTGGGGGCAGTCATACTCCCAGTGGGAGTAGGACTCCTCCAGGCGCACCCCTAGGGCCGGCCGCACCTCCCCCTCTCCCTCCTTTATATACGGGGGCAAGGGGGCACCCCATGACACACGAGTTGATCTTCGTGATCGTTCCTTAGCCGTGTGCGGTGCCCCCTTCCACCATATTCCACCTCGGTCATATCGTAGCGGTGCTTAGGCGAAGTCCTGCGTCGGTAGAACATCATCACCATCATCACGCCGTCGTGCTGACGAAACTCTCCCTCAACGTTTTGCTGGATCGGAGCTCGAGGGACGTCACCGAGTTGAACGTGTGCAGAACTCGGAGGTGACGTACATTCGGTACTTGGATCGGTCGGATCGGGAAGACGTACGACTACTTCCTCTACGTTGTGTCAACGCTTCCGTTGCCGGTCTACGAGGGCACCTAGACTACACTCTCCCCTCTCGTTGCTATGCATCACCATGATCTTGTGTGTGCGTAGGAAATTTTTTGAAATTACTTGTTACCCAATAGTGGCATCCGAGCCTAGGTTTTATGCGTTGATATTGTGCACGAGTAGAACACAAGTGAGTTGTGGGCGATATAAGTCATACTGCTTACCAGCATGTCATACTTTGGTTCGGCGGTATTGTTGGATGAAGCGGCCCGGACCGACATTACGCGTACGCTTACGCGAGACTGGTTCTACCGACGTGCTTTGCACACAGGTGGCTGGCAGATGTCAGTTTCTCCAACTTTAGTTGAACCAAGTGTGGCCACGCCCGGTCCTTGCGAAGGTTAAAACAGCACCAACTTGACAAACTATCATTGTGGTTTTGATGCGTAGGTAAGAACGGTTCATGCTAAACCCGTAGCAGCCACGTAAAACTTGCAACAACAAAGTAGAGGACGTCTAACTTGTTTTTGCAGGGCATGTTGTGATGTGATATGGTCAAGACATGATACTAAATTTTATTGTATGAGATGATCATGTTTTGTAACCGAGTTATCGGCAACTGGCAAGAGCCATATGGTTGTCGCTTTATTGTATGCAATACGATCGCGTTGTAATGCTTTACTTTATCACTAAGCGGTAGCGATAGTCGTGGAAGCATTAGATTGGCGAGACGACAACGATGCTACGATGGAGATCAAGGTGTCGCGCCGATAACGATGGTGATCATGACGGTACTTCAGAGATGGAGATCACAAGTACAAGATGATGATGGCCATATCATATCACTTATATTGATTGCATGTGATGTTTATCTTTTATGCATCTTATCTTGCTTTGATTGGCGGTAGAATTATAAGATGATCCCTCACTAAATTATCAAAGTATAAGTTTTCTCCCTGAGTATGCACCGTTGCGAAAGTTCTTCGTGTTGAGACACCACGTGATGATCGGGTGTGATAGGCTCTACGTTCAAATACAACGGATGCAAAACAGTTGCACACGCGGAATATTCAGGTTAAACTTGACGAGCCTAGCATATAACAGATATGGCCTCGGAACACGGAGACCGAAAGGTCGAACGTGAATCATATAGTAGATATGATCAACATATTGATGTTCACCATTAATACTACTCCATCTCACGTGATGATCGGACATGGTTTAGTTGATTTGGATCACGTGATCACTTAGAGGATTAGAGGGATATCTTTCTAAGTGGGAGTTCCTAAGTAATATGATTAATTGAACTTAAATTTATCATGAACTTAGTACCTGATAGTATCTTGCTTGTCTATGTTTGATTGTAGATAGATGGCTCGTGCTGTTGTTCCGTTGAATTTTAATGCGTTCCTTGAGAAAGCAAAGTTGAAAGATGATGGTAGCAATTACACGAACTGGGTCCGTAACTTGAGGATTATCCTCATTGCTGCACAGAAGAATTACATCCTGGAAACACCGCTAAGTTCCAAGCCTGCTGCAGGAGCAACACCAGATGTTATGAATGTCTGGCAGAGCAAAGCTGATGACTACTCGATAGTTCAGTGTGCCATGCTTTACGGCTTAGAACCGGGTCTTCAACGACGTTTTGAACGTCATGGAGCATATGAGATGTTCCAGGAGTTGAAGTTAATATTTCAAGCAAATGCCTGGATTGAGAGATATGAAGTCTCCAATAAGTTCTATAGCTGCAAGATGGAGGAGAATAGTTCTGTCAGTGAACATATACTCAAAATGTCTGGGTATCATAATCACTTGACTCAACTAGGGGTTAATCTTCCTGTTGATAGTGTCATTGACAGAGTTCTTCAATCACTGCCACCAAGCTACAAAAGCTTCGTGATGAACTATAATATGCAAGGGATGAATAAGACTATTCCTGAGCTCTTCGTGATGCTAAAAGCCGCGGAGGTAGAAATCAAGAAGGAGCATCAAGTGTTGATGGTCAATAAGACCACCAGTTTCAAGAAAAAGGGCAAAGGGAAGAAGAAAGGGAACTTCAAGAAGAACAGCAAACAAGTTGCTGCTCAGGAGAAGAAACCCAAGTCTGGACCTAAGCCTGAGACTGAGTGCTTCTACTGCAAGCAGACTGGTCACTGGAAGCGGTACTGCCCCAAGTATTTGGCGGATAAGAAGGATGGCAAAGTGAACAAAGGTATATGTGATATACATGTTATTGATGTGTACCTTACTAATGCTCGCAGTAGCACCTGGGTATTTGATACTAGTTCCATTGCTAACATTTGCAACTCGAAACAGGGGCTACGGATTAAGCGAAGATTGGCTAAGGATGAGGTGACGATGCGCGTGGGAAATGGTTCCAAAGTCGATGTGATCGCGGTCGGCACGCTACCTCTACATCTACCTTCGGGGTTAGTATTAGACCTAAATAATTGTTATTTGGTGCCAGCGTTGAGCATGAACATTATATCTGAATCTTGTTTGATGCGAGACGGTTATTCATTTAAATCAGAGACTAATGGTTGTTCTATTTATATGAGTAATATCTTTTATGGTCATGCACCCTTGAAGAGTGCACTACTGGAATCGGCTACTTTGCCATCTGCCAGCTCTTTGTCGTCTGCTAGCGGACGGCAAAGAAGCTCTTTGCCATCAGCTACCCAAAAGCAGACGGCAAAGACCTGGCTGATGGCAAAGACCTTCTTTGCCATCAGCTAGTTCTTTGCCGTCCGCTAGCAGACGGCAAAGAGGGAGAGGGCCCCACTGACGAGCTGGTTAAAAAACTTAACGGCCCTCCCTCTTTGGTGTCTGCTAGCAGATGGCAAAGAGCAAGTAAGCGGACGGCAAAGGGGGCGGACGGCAAACGTTTAGGTTACTAATGGCCGAGCCCCACCCCGCCCATCTCTCTCTGTTTCGATCTGTCCCCCTCCTCCCCGACGACCGCCGCCACCCGCCGCCGCCCCCTTGCCCCACCTCCCCTCACCCCGTCGCCCCACCGTCCCAACCACTCGCCGCCGCCACCCGCCACCGCCCCCTGGCCCCACCGCCCCTCGCCCCGTCGCCCCCACCACCCGCCACCGCCATGGCGTCCCGTCGCCCGCCCGGAGCCAGGCTCGCCGCGGGCCCCCTGCGTCCGCCTCGCGCCCCCCCGTCCCGGAGCTAGGCTCGCCGCCGCCCCTGCGCCCGCGCCGCCCCCGGAGGCAGGCTCGCCCCTGCGTCTGCCTCGCCCCCCCCCCCCCCCGCCGCCCCTGCGTCCGCCTCGCGCCCCCCGCCCCGGAGCCAGGCTCGCCGCCCCCTCCATCCTTCATCGAGAGGAGCCAAGGTGAGCATTTTTTTTGATTTTTTCTACTGTTTTTCTTTGCTGTTTAGGTTTAATTAGGTTATTGATAGGTTTAGGTTAGTGGTTGGTTTAGGTTAGTGCTAGATATAGGTTTAGATTATTAGAAGAAGAAGAAAGTTGAAAAAAAGAAGAAGAAGTAGAAGAAGAGGAAAAAGGAAAAAAAAGGAAGAAGAATAAGAAGAAAGTTGAAAAACAGAACAATATAGAAGAGGAAAAAGTAGAAGAAGAAAGAAGAAGAAGAAGGAGAAAGAAGAGGAGGAGGAGGAGGAAGAGGAGGAGGAGGGAGAAGAAGAAAGGAAAGAAGAAGAAGAAAGAAGAAGAAAGAATAAGAATAAGAAGACCCCGACGCGCCACCCCGACACCCCGACCCCGACCCCGACCCTGACACCCCGACACCCCGCCCGACACCCCGACCCGACACCCGACACCCCGACCCCACCCCCACCCCGACCCGCGACCCCGACACACCACCCCGACCCCGCCCTGACACCCCGACCCCCGACCCCGAACCCCGACACCCAACCCCGACCCCCGACACCCCGACCCCACCCCACCCGACACCCGACCCGACCCCGACACCCTGACACCACACCCCGACCCCGACCACGACACCCTGATACCCCGACCCCGACACGACACTCCCGACACCCCGAACACCCGACCCTTGACCCGACACCCGACCCCCCCCCGACACCACACCCCGACACCCCCGACACACACCCCGACAACCGACACCCCGACCCCCGACCCCGACCCCGAAACAGCACCCCGACCCCGGCACGGCACCCCGACACCGACAGGACACCCCGACCCCCGACACCTCCCGAAAAGGTGTTCTTTGGCCTTCCAGAGGCCGACGGGGTCATATATTTGTGAATTATTAGTTAGGTCATATATTTTTCGATTTTGTTATGAAAAACATCAGATATAATTGTGTTGATCGTGTAGTTTTAAATGTGCAGTTGTTTCATCGCTGCGAGGTTTGGTGTTCGACGACCTCGCCGTGCGTTTGACGAGATCTGCCCCTTCGTTCGTGGGTGAGCACAAATGACAAGTCCTCCTCCCCCATTAATTATTTGATCTATTCCGATGAAACTTGATAGCTAGCTATATATGTGTCTTGAATCATCAGTATGTGTAACCAATATGTGTCTCCCATTCGAAAGCGTCATAGTTATAAATATGCATGCATTTGCATATTTATAACCTTGATTCTTTCGAATTGGCCAACGCTATCCATGGACAGCCCGAGTATGTGTAGATTGGTTCATTTTCCCATATGTTTTGCTCCGAATCCAACGCATAAATTTCGTCAATGCCTCCACTGTTGTTCTCCGGGTACACATCCTCTTTGTTTATTGCAGAGACGTGTATCAGGAGAACAGCAGGGAGGTGCTGCCGAAATTTTGCGTCAGATCCGGAGCATAGCATGGGAAAATGAACCCAATCTACACATACACGGGTGGGATTAGAACCTATCATTACCTATTAGAGTGTAGGTTGCATGGACGTAATAAAATTGACAAAGTAGATCAACTGATGAATATATACATGGTGAATTACATATATAATTGTTGTGTGTCCAGTAGCTCTGAAAGTCAAGATGAGTGACCGTGCGTGGATGTATACCGGTCACACTGGTCAGAACAAATGGAGCGCTGAATGGATAACAAAAACCAAGGGGTTTGTGCAAGCCGCATTTGCAAATGGCCAAAAGAAAACCTGGTGCCCCTGTTTCCGGTGCGGCAATTGGGAAAAGAAGACAGAGGCTGAAATGGGCAAACACCTGCAGAAGAGTGGTTTTACGCCCGATTATACGGTGTGGACATTTCATGGTGAGTCTTCCCAACGTGACCGAGCTGAGGTGGATCGTCATCGCACCGACGAGCATGGTACCGGGATGGAAAACATGGTGCAAGACTATGATGATGCTCGGGATTCGGACGAGGAGATGGAGAAATCTGGAAAGGCCTTCAATGAAATGTTGGAGTCTTCAAAACGTCCGCTCCACGAGCACACTGAGCTTTGTCAGTTGGATGCCATCTCACAAGTAATGGCTCTGAAGGCTCAGTTCAACTTGGGCAGAGAATGCTATGACGCAATTATGACAGTATTTGGACGCTTTCTACCCAAAGGCCATGTAATGCCTGCAAACCTGTACCATTCGGACAAAATCCTCCGTGCACTGAAGATGCCCTATGAGAAGATACATGCCTGTGAGAAAGGATGTGCCTTATTTAGGCTTGACTATGCGGACTTGAACTATTGTCCCATTTGCAAGTCTTCCAGGTATATTGTGGTAGACAACGGTATGGGTGAGAAGACACAGACCAAAATCCCCGTTAGTGTTCTTCGGTATATGCCAATCGTACCAAGACTTCAACGTCTTTTCATGGTCGAAGAGACGGCCAGACAGATGACATGGCACAAAACAGGCAAAAGAACCAAACTAGATGCAGATGGGAATCTGATGATGGTACACACATCGGATGGTGTTGCGTGGAAAAAGTTTGACGAATTAGATGCTAACAAAGCGACAGATCCGAGGCATCCTCGAGTCGGCATCAGCACGGATGGGTTTAGTGTGTTTGGTATGACGGCAGCCCAATACAGTTGTTGGCCCGTATTTGTCTTTCCACTCAATCTCCCCCGCGGACAGATTATGCAAAGAAAGAACATTTTCCTGATGTTGATAATTCCAGGACCCAACTATCCGGGGAAAAATATGAATGTGTACATGCAGCCGCTTAAGGACGAATTGCAAGAAGCCTGGGATAATGGGTTCAAGACATACGACGCCTTTAGCAAACGGAACTTCATAATGCGTGTCTGGTACATGTACTCGACGCATGACTTGCCGGCGTATGCGCTATTCGTTGGTTGGTGTGTGCATGGAAGGTTCCCGTGCCCCACATGCAAGGGAGCTCTTGAGTTTCGTTGGCTTTAGGCCGGTCGCAAGTTTTCTTGCTTCGACATGCATAGACAGTTCCTGGATCCTCGCCATAAGTTCAGGAAAGACAAGAAGAACTTCATCAGGGGTAGAGTTGTCAAAAACTCTGCACCACCTGCATTAACAGGCCAACAGACCCTGGATCAGTTAAACGCTCTCGAGCCAGATCCACAACGTCCAGGGTACTTCAAGGGGTATAATACTAAGCATGCGTGGACTCACAAAACATGCTTATGGGATCTGCCTTACTTCAAAGACCTCCTTTGCCCACACAACATCGACATGATGCACACTGAGAAGAATATTGCCGAGGCACTTTTTGGTACATTGTTCGGCATAGATGGGAAGTCAAAGGATAATACTAAGGCTAGAGTCGATCTGGAGGCGCTATGTGATAGGCCGTTACAAAACATGAAAGAACCGAAAGGAAAGCAGAACTGGACGAAGCCAAAGGCATGGTTTAATCTTGGAAGGTGAGCTATGAGGGAAATTCTCTTGTGGGTGCAACAGCAGTTGATGTTCCCCGATGGGTATGCAGCGAATCTAAAGAGGGGAGCGAATCTTGATAAACTGAAGATATTTGGTCTCAAGAGTCATGATTGGCACATATGGATTGAGCGGGTAATGCCGGTGATGTTGCGTGGCTTCATCCCTGAGGATGAATGGCTAGTACTGGCAGAACTCAGCTATTTCTTCCGTGTTCTTTGTGCGAAAGAACTATCGCCTGGCGTGCCAGAAGAAATGGAAGAGTTGGCGCCGGAGTTGATCTGCAAGTTAGAAAGATCTTTCCACCGGGCTTCTTTAATCCAATGCAGCATTTGATTTTGCATCTCCCGACCGAGGCAAGATTGGGGGGCCGTGCAAAATCGTTGGTGCTACCCAACTAAGAGGATGCAGAAGACGCTTCGAGAAAAATGTAAAAATAAACGTAGAATTGAAGCATCGATGGCTGAGGCATTCATCACAGAGGAGGCGGCAAACTTCGTAACAGCGCACTACGAAGCCAAAAATCGTCATTTGCATAATCCGAAGCCTCGGTACAATGCTGACGAGCCTAAAAAGGGTGGATCCAACCTCAGCCTATTCAAAGGGAATCTCGCACCAGCTAGTGTTTCACATCTAGTATCTTTGGATAACGAAGAATGGCGGACCATTTCGTTGTATATCTTCAACAACCTGATAGAAGTGCGGCCGTACATCGAGTAAGTTCTCGGTACATTGTTTCGCAACTTCTATTTCCTTTGAACTGCTCTTATTCCTGGATATGTCATACAGTCGATACGTCGCCATATTCTCGTATGGAGCGGAGATCCAAAAGGATTCCGTCGGAGAGTATGAGCTTCTCGCAAAGCAAGGAGGCGGCTATCCCGGTTTCATCTCTTGGTTCAAACAAACGGTAATTTCTATTAGACAATTTCATTTCATTCGCTAATTTGTGCATAATGCAACAATCCTTTCATATTAAACTTGTAGGCTAATTCAGAGTCTATGGACGCCGAATTGAGACAAGTCGCTAATGGTTTTGACTATAAGGTCCGTTCATTTGACAAGTACAACATCAACGGGTATCGCTTTCGTACCTATGGCAAAGAGCTATCTATGGCCGACCGAAAGTCTACAAATTGTTGTGTATCTGCTATCGGCGAAGGAGGTACCGAGTATTATGGGAGAGTTGAAGCAATTTATGAACTTCTATTCTATGGTGAAAACCCACCGAATGTCGTAGTCTTCAAATGTTATTGGTTTTAGTCGAAGGAGACTAGAAGGACTCATGAACATATAGGGCTAGTTGAAATCAACCAAAGCACCCATTTAGATGTTCCTGATGTCTATATTACGGCTCAACAGGCGACCCAAGTATTCTATCTACCGTGGGCCTGCCAAACTAATCCAAATCTGAAAGGTTGGGATGTCGTTTATGAAGTGCCGCCACGTGCTAGACTTTCTCCCCCAAAGGAAGAGGATTATGAACCTCACATTAACCCAGACACATATGAAGGAGAATTCTTCCAAGAGACACGTCTTTCCAAAAAGCGTTTCAAGAACCGCTATACTTCACCCCAAAACATTGAAGTAGACAGCGACAATGAACCCGACATCACCCCAGAGGAGGAACAAGAAGAGCCGGAACAAGAAGAGGTTACTGCTGCGGATGACCTGTCAATGCTTGACCGATTACGTCAAGGTGGCCTTGCACATGTTGATGCCAATGAACCCTATGAGCCCATCATTGATTATAGTGATGATGATGATTATGCATTTATTGATGATACTGATCGAGATTATTAGTAGTGTCAGGTATTCAATTTTTTTATGTTGTACTTGATGATGATACACTTAAGTGATATACATATTATTATTCATGTCGGTACTTCTTTTATGTTGTACTAATTTCGTTTATTCTTTGTCATGGCAGGTGTTGAAAGATGGTGGGCGCTGGTCGGGAGCGCGCCGAGGCCCCTTCTTCGTCGGCGCGTGGTGCGAGGTCTTCCATTCCACACGCACCTCTCGGCCGAGCGTTGCTGGACAGTATGGCGACACCGCCGGGCCCTTCTTCGTCGACCGCGATGCCCAGCAGGGGACGAGGTAAGAAGAAGATAGGAGGTGGAGCACGTGGTCGCGGGAGAGGAGGTAGGGTGACTCTTACGGCGCCTTCCTCGCCGCCGCCCCTAGCTGTTTCATCCGAGCACGTGACTGCTAGGGTGGACTCGTCTGAGGAGGAGGCTGCACGGACTCCGGTCCACGAGCCTCCGGTCCACGGGTCTTCGGCCCACGAGCCTCGGGTCGACGGGCCTTCGGCCCACGAGACCCCGGAGGAGCACACGTCTGGATGGGGTACCTGGTCGGGTCAGCCTGAGGAGCCGAGTGGCCACGCTGATGATGGCGGGGAGCCGAGTGGCCATGCTGATGATGGCGGGGAGCCGACTGATGAGGAGGGGGAGGAGGGGGGCAACGTCTACCAGCGTGGTGCTACACGGCTCCCGTCCGTGCCGGCGACCCGCGAGTAGAGGTGGTTGATTTTCCCTGATGGGGAGAGGTAAGTGCATTTAATCTTTTTGTACCTTGTGCATTCACGTTTCTTCAAATAACTGATGTGTTGGCCTTGTCATGCTGCAGGGGTTGGGACCACCATGAAAGTGTCTGCCGGCCCAACTCCATCCTTGGAGTTTTGATTCGGCAAAACTTCCCGGGGTTTGTCACGTTGCCTGGTGAGGGTCGGCTTCCAGAGGTTGGATTGACTTGGGAGCACTACTTGGCTGCCCCGGCCCCGCCGGGTGAGATTATCGACAGTGTCTTGTGCAAGACGAGGGCAGACGTCGTGATCAGAAAGTTCTGGGTAATTGCTCCTTTACACAATTAAAAATCTTCAACTAGCTAGTTATTAATTGTACTAATCAATATTGTCTCATTTGATTGTAGACATTCTACAGGTGTGAGGAGGGATACGAGGAGGAGGCGGATCATGTTATCCACAAGGATTGCAAGCGCCTACTTCAGAACTTACGGCATGAGGTTCGGGTGCAGGCTGTTCGAGACTACTACACCGGGCGTGGTATCAAGAAGCCCAAGCAGGAGTGCCGCGATAAGTTCTTGAGTAAGGAGAAGTACATGAAGGTAATTCTTAAGGCCTTGTACTTACTTCCTTCATTTAGTAATTCATAGCCGTAGCGCTCAAGTTTCTATTTGCTAACTTAGGCCCCTCCGAGATGGTGTGCGGATCGGATGGATTGTTGGGAGGTGTTGATCAATGTGTGGTGCTCAAAAGAATGGCTGGCCACCCACAAAGAGGCCAAGGACAAACGTGACCAAATGGAAGGTGTGCCACACCACCAAGGCAGCTCCAACTTATTTCAGTACGGGCGGAACTGGGTATGTGGTTTGCTTCATGATTCATGCAATTCATTCATCATGCTAGCTTTAGCCCTTTAATTACTAATTTACTTTGTTTCTCTCTTTCAGGCACGCTACAATAAGGCGGATAAGGTGCCAGAGGTGTACGACCTGTATGCCATGGCCCACACTGGCCCTTACAAGAAAGTCAAGGCATTCTCTGCGTCTGACCTCGATGATCCAAAGAACTTCACCAACATCTCCGCCCACGACAAGCTCGTGCAATATAGAGATCAGGGGAAGGCGAGGAAAGGGGAGGACTTTAACCCGAGCCAGGGTCCAATTGATACAGAGCTGCTGATGATATCTGGTGGCGGGAGGTCCCATGGCTCCATAGCCATGGGAGATGGACTTATCCGTTGTCCTAGCACTCTCCCAGAGATCAAGGCGCGCCAGTCGAGCTCCGCTCCTGAGATAAGGCCTCGTGAATGGCCAGTCCAACTCGCCTTCAAGGTTAGTTATACGTACTCAGCTATCTTTCTCCATTACATTGTGTGCGCTTCCATCAATGATTACAAATGGTCATGTGAGTGGTGTTGCAGGCTGCTATACAGAGTGAGAGAGATAGAACGGAGAAACTTCTGGCGGAGGCGGCGGAGAGGCAGTGGGAGTTGGAGGAGAAGACGACAAAGATGTTGGAGCAGGAGAGGGCACGGAATGACATGCAGGCAAGGGCCATGTACGAGCTCCTTGTGGTAAGTTTCTTCTGCAGATTACTTGTTAGTCTTAACATTTGAGTCTCATTACTAACTAGTATGACTCTGTTGTGAAAACCAAATGTGCAGTCTGTGTGCGAGAAGTCCGGTCAGACCGCTCCGCCGATGCCAGTGATTGCTCCTGGGAGCATGGTGAGTTTAATTTGAATGGACATTACTTGCTAGTCTTAACATTTGAGTGTCATAATGCTAACGAGACATTGGAAATGATCTTTGGTGCAGCTTAACTCCAGAAACGCATCGCACGATCCTTCTCCAGCTACCGGCGCGAGCCAGCCCGCTCCTTCTCCAGCTACCGGCGCGAGCCAGCCCGCTCCTACACCTCCGTGATCACGGTAAGTTTCTCTAGTGTTTTGCTTAACAAATGCATAAAGACCTAGCTTTGCTTTATTTCCTCCAATATGCTTACCATGATGACCTAGAGTTAGCTTCTTTTCCTCCAAAATGACTTAATAAGCTTACTGACCTCATAAATCATCCATTCTACCTAAGTTAGCTCTAAAATGACTCATTTTACCTTAGTTAGCTTACAAGTGATCCAATTTATCCAATTTAGCTCTAAAATGACCCATTTTACGTAGATTAGCTCCTAAATGATCCATTTTACCTACGTTAGCTTTAAAATGACCCATTTTACCTAGGTTAGCTCCAAAATGACACATTTCACCTAGGTTAGCTCCAAAATGACCCATTTCACCTAAGTTAGCTCAAAAACGATCCATTTTACCTTAGTTAGCTCAAAACGTGGCATTTCACCTTAGTTAGCTCATAAACCACCCATTTCAACTAAGTTAGCTCCAAAATGATCAATTTCACCTAGGTTAGCTCATAAACGACCCATTTCACCTAGGTTACCTCATAAACGACCCATTTGACCTAGGTTAGCTCATAAATGACCCATTTCACCTAGGTTAGCTCATAAACAACCTATTTCACCTAGGTTAGCTCATAAACGACCCATTTCACCTAGGTTTGCTCATAAACGACTCATTTCACCTAACTTAGCTCATAAACGACCCATTTCACCTAGGTTTGCTCATAAACGACTCATTTCACCTAGGTTTTCTCATAAACGACCCATTTCACCTAGGTTTGCTCATAAACGACCCATTTCACCTAACTTAGCTCCAAAATGATCCATTTCACCTAGGATAGCTCATAAACTACCCATTTCACCTAGGTTAGCTCATAAACGATACATTTCACCTAAGTTAGCTAATATATGGCATATACTTCTTCTTCTAGTCTTCTTCTTCTATTCTTTTTCTTCTAGTCTAATTCTTCTTCTAGTCTTCTTTTTCTAACTTTCTTATTTGTCATTTTGCAGGTTTCATTCACTTCACGGAAGCCAGCTTCCTATGATGGATTGCTTGCTTTTTCCTGTTTTTTCCTTTGATGCACTTCTTGTATTCTGCTCGCTTGCTATGATGAAACTTTGCATATTGTAATATGTATGGATCGATGGAACTATGTGCAACCTACTATGTATGTATGGATGGATATATATGTGCTGGATATTTATTATGTTGGATATATATGTGCTGGATATTTATGTGATGGATATATATGTGCTGTGAAATATTTGTTGTGATAATTGTTGGATATAAGAAAAACAAAACAAAAAAGAGGCAGTGCAGGCTCTTTGCCGTCCGCGGCAGATGGCAAAGGGGGCACGTGGCGCCCACCTATGCTTCCTGGGGATGGACCATTTGGCCAATTTGCCTACCGTGGCGGACGACAAAGCCAAGCTGATGGCAAAGACTTTGCCTTTGCCGTCCGCCGGGCGGACGGCAAAAAAGAGCGGGCGCTGATGTATAGCTGACGTCGTCTGGCAGACGGCAAAGAGGCGCTCAAATTTGCCGTCCGCTGGAGGACGGCAAAGGCCGCCGTTAGCCGCCTAACAGAGTAACGCTGGCAGACGTGCAACTTTTTGCCGTCCCCCCTCTTTGCCGTCAGCCGCTGTAGGCAAAGGGCTCTTTGTTGTCCGCCATAAAAAGTAGACGGCAAAGGTCCTGTTTGCCGACCCTATCTTTGCCGTCACTGTTTGCCGTCCGCCGCGGACGGCAAAGTGCTTTGCCGTCAGCCGTCCCTGCCTTTGCCGTCCGCCATGGCAGATGGCAAAGTACTGGATTCCTGTAGTGGTGGTATATTTTGATGAATCTCGATAGTACTGATACACATATTCATAATGTTGAAATGAAAAGATGCAGAGTTGATAATGATAGTGCAACTTATTTGTGGCACTGCCGTTTAGGTCATATCGGTGTAAAGCGCATGAAGAAACTCCATACTGATGGACTTTTGGAACCACTTGATTATGAATCACTTGGTACTTGCGAACCGTGCCTCATGGGTAAGATGACTAAAACGCCGTTCTCCGGTACTATGGAGAGAGCAACAGATTTGTTGGAAATCATACATACAGATGTATGTGGTCCAATGAATGTTGAGGCTCGTGGCGGATATCGTTATTTTCTCACCTTCACAGATGATTTAAGCAGATATGGGTATATCTACTTAATGAAACATAAGTCCGAACATTTGAAAAGTTCAAAGAATTTCAGAGTGAAGTTGAAAATCATCGTAACAAGAAAATAAAGTTTCTACGATCTGATCGTGGAGGAGAATATTTGAGTTACGAGTTTGGTCTACATTTGAAACAATGCGGAATAGTTTCGCAACTCAAGCCACCCGGAACACCACAGCGTAATGGTGTGTCTGAACGTCGTAATCGTACTTTATTAGATATGGTGCGATCTATGATGTCTCTTACTGATTTACCGCTATCGTTTTGGGGTTATGCTTTAGAGACGGCTGCATTCACGTTAAATAGGACACCATCGAAATCTGTTGAGATGACACCTTATGAACTGTGGTTTGGCAAGAAATCAAAGTTGTCGTTTCTGAAAGTTTGGGGCTGCGATGCTTATGTGAAAAAGCTTCAACCTGATAAGCTTGAATCCAAATCGGAGAAATGTGTCTTCATAGGATACCCAAAGGAGACTGTTGGGTACACCTTCTATCACAGATCCGAAGGCAAGACTTTTGTTGCTAAATTCGGAGTATTTCTAGAGAAGGAGTTTCTCTCGAAAGAAGTGAGTGGGAGGAAATTAGAACTTGATGAGGTAACTATACCTGCTCCCTTATTGGAAAGTAGTACATCATAGAAACCAGTTTCTGTGACACCTACACCAATTAGTGAGGAAGCTAATGATAATGATCATGAAACTTCAGATCAAGTTACTACCGAACCTCGTAGATCAACCAGAGTAAGATCCGCACCAGAGTGGTACGGTAATCCTGTTCTGGAAGTCATGCTACTAGATCATGATGAACCTACGAACTATGAAGAAGCGATGGTGAGCCCACATTCCGCAAAATGGCTAGAAGCCATGAAATCTGAGATGGGATCCATGTATGAGAACAAAGTATGGACTTTGGTTGACTTGCCCATTGATCGGCAAGCAATTGAGAATAAATGGATCTTCAAGAAGAAGACTGACGCTGACAGTAATGTTACTGTCTACAAAGCTTGACTTGTTGCGAAAGGTTTTCGACAAGTTCAAGGGATTGACTACGATGAGACCTTCTCACCCGTAGTGATGCTTAAGTCTGTCCGAATAATGTTAGCAATTGCCGCATTTTATGATTATGAAATTTGGCAAATGGATGTCAAAACTGCATTCCTAAATGGATTTCTGGAAGAAGAGTTGTATATGATGCAACCAGAAGGTTTTGTCGATCCAAAGGGAGCTAACAAAGTGTGCAAGCTCCAGCGATCCATTTATGGACTGGTGCAAGCCTCTCGGAGTTGGAATAAACGCTTTGATAGTGTGATCAAAGCATTTGGTTTTATACAGACTTTTGGAGAAGCCTGTATTTACAAGAAAGTGAGTGGGAGCTCTGTAGCATTTCTGATATTATATGTGGATGACATATTATTGATTGGAAATAATATAGAATTTCCGGATAGCATAAAGGGATACTTGAATAAAAGTTTTTCAATGAAAGACCTCGGTGAAGCTGCTTACATATTGGGCATTAAGATCTATAGAGATAGATCAAGACGCTTAATTGGACTTTCACAAAGCACATACCTTGACAAAGTTTTGAAGAAGTTCAAAATGGGTCAAGCAAAGAAAGGGTTCTTGCCTGTGTTACAAGGTGTGAAGTTGAGTAAGACTCAATGTCCGACCACCGCAGAAGATAGAGAGAAAATGAAAGATGTTCCCTATGCTTCAGCCATAGGCTCTATCATGTATGCAATGTTGTGTATCAGACCTAATGTGTGCCTTGCTATAAGTCTAGCAGGGAGGTACCAAAGTAATCTAGGAGTGGATCACTGGACAGCGGTCAAGAACATCCTGAAATAGCTGAAAAGGACTAAGGATATGTTTCTCGTATATGGAAGTGACACAGAGCTCATCGTAAATGGTTACGTTGATGCAAGCTTTGACACTAATACGGAAGATTCTAAATCGCAAACCGGATACGTGTTTATATTAAACGTTGGAGCTGTCAGTTGGTGCAGTTCTAAACAAAGCGTCGTGGCGGGATCTACATGTGAAGCGGAGTACATAGCTGCTTCGGAAGCAGCAAATGAAGGAGTCTGGATGAAGGAGTTCATATCCGATCTAGGTGTCATACCTAGTGCATCGGGTCCAATAAAAATCTTTTGTGACAATACTGGTGCAATTGCCTTGGCAAAGGAATCCAGATTTCACAAGAGAACCAAGCACATCAAGAGACGCTTCAATTCCATTCGGGATCTAGTCCAGGTGGGAGACATAGAGATTTGCAAGATACATACGGATCTGAATGTTGCAGACCCGTTGACTAAGCCTCTTCCACGAGCAAAACATGATCAGCACCAAGGCTCCATGGGTGTTAGAATCATTACTGTGTAATCTAGATTATTGACTCTAGTGCAAGTGGGAGACTGAAGGAAATATGCCCTAGAGGCAATAATAAAGTTATTATTTATTTCCTTATATCATGATAAATGTTTATTATTCATGCTAGAATTGTATTAATCGGAAACATAATACATGTGTGAATACATAGACAAACAGAGTGTCACTAGTATGCCTCTACTTGACTAGCTCGTTGATCAAAGATGGTTATGTTTCCTAACCATAGACATGAGTTGTCATTTGATTAACGGGATCACATCATTAGGAGAATGATGTGATTGACTTGACCCATTCCGTTAGCTTAGCACTTGATCGTTTAGTTTGTTGCTATTGCTTTCTTCATAACTTATACATGTTCCTATGACTATGAGATTATGCAACTCCTGTTTACCGGAGGAACACTTTGTGTGCTACCAAACGTCACAACGTAACTGGGTGATTATAAAGGTGCTCTACAGGTGTCTCCGAAGGTACTTGTTGGGTTGGCGTATTTTGATATTAGGATTTGTCACTCCGATTGTCAGAGAGGTATCTCTGGGCCCTCTCGGTAATGCACATCACTTAAGCCTTGCAAGCATTGCAACTAATAAGTTAGTTGCGGGATGATGTATTACGGAATGAGTAAATAGACTTGCCGGTAACGAGATTGAACTAGGTATTGAGATACCGACGATCGAATCTCGGGCAAGTAACATACCGATGACAAAGGGAACAACATATGTTGTTATGCGGTCTGACCGATAAAGATCTTCGTAGAATATGTAGGAGCCAATATGAGCATCCAGGTTCCGCTATTGGTTATTGACCGGAGACGTGTCTCGGTCATGTCTACATAGTTCTCGAACCCGTAGGGTCCGCATGCTTAAAGTTCGGTGACGATCGTAATTAGGGTTTTTGTGTTTTGATGTACCGAAGGTTGTTCGGTGTCCCGGATGTGATCACGGACATGACGAGGAGTCTCGAAATGGTCGAGACATAAAGATTGATATATTAGAAGCCTATATTTGGATATCGGAAACGTTTCGAATGAAATCGGGATTTTACCAGAGTACCGGGGGGTTACCGGAACCCCCCCCCCCGGGGGGGGGGGGTTATTGGGCCTACATGGGCCATAAGGGAGAAGAGGAGGGCCGGCCAGGGCAGGCCGCGCGCCCCCTCCCCCCTAGTCCGAATAGGACAAGGAAGGGGGGGGCGGCGGCGCCCCCTTTCCTCTTTCTCCCTTCCCCCTTCCTTTTCCAACAAGGCAAGAGGGGGGAGTCCTACTCCTAGTGGGAGTAGGACTCCTCCAGGCGCACCCCTAGGGCCGGCCGCACCTTCCCCTCTCCCTCCTTTATATACGGGGCAAGGGGGCACCCCATGACACACGAGTTGATCTTCGTGATCGTTCCTTAGCCGTGTGCGGTGCCCCATTCCACCATATTCCACCTCGGTCATATCGTAGCGGTGCTTAGGCGAAGTCCTGCGTCGGTAGAACATCATCACCGTCATCACGCCGTCGTGCTGACGAAACTCTCCCTCAACGTTTTGCTGGATCGGAGCTCGAGGGACGTCACCGAGTTGAACGTGTGCAGAACTCGGAGGTGCCGTACGTTCGGTACTTGGATCGGTCGGATCGGGAAGACGTACGACTACTTCCTCTACGTTGTGTCAACGCTTCCGTTGCCGTTCTACGAGGGTACATAGACTACACTCTCCCCTCTCGTTGCTATGCATCACCATGATCTTGTATGTGCGTAGGAATTTTTTTGAAATTACTTCGTTACCCAACACTTTCATGATTATCGGAGGATGAATGCTATGATAATTGCTATGACTCCTTGGATTTGTTTGAAATATCCCTTTTCGATGAACTTGATGCTTGCTATGTTTGTGGCTATGATGTCAATATGAAATGTGCTTATGGAGATGAATTTGTTATAGTTCCTTATGTTAAATATGAAAACGTTGTTATTGCACCCACATATGATAGTTCTATCATCTTTTTAAATTCTTTCAGCTACACTATATCGGAAAAGTTTGCTCTTATTAGGATTATATTGATGGATTGCGTTTTACCGTTGCACATGATGATTTTGATGAATATAATATGTATGTGCTTGCTGCTCCTATTTGCAATTATTATGAGAGAGGAACTACATCTCCACCTCTCTACTACAATAAGTTTTGACCGGCTCCGACGATGGAGGGGCGATGACGGCGACACGCCTTCGGCTTGTTTCATTTCTTATAATCGCCGTTAGGTGGTCTATAAATCTGTATATAATTTTTATTATCTCTGGTATTCGTTATATTGCCATAATTAAATATGAATAGATTGAAAGTTCTCTTGATAAATGCGCACGTAGGATTTAGGCCATGTAGGTGGCTCGATCAGTGGGGTTGGACAGAAGCATGGGATGCCATCTCGAACGGAGGACATTTGCCATGCCAGTGACAAGTGATACATAGCATTAGGACATGCAGACGTGTGGTAGGTAATCATTGGGGGAGGGCTTCTTTATTGGTGTTGTTATGTCAACTTTCTGGCCCCGTTTGGAATTACAAGGCCTCTTTAGTCTTTAATTCTCAGGATTTGAAAAATACAGAAATATAAAAAACACAAGTTCACTATTCATGTCCATTTGAATTCTACATAAATATGGATTTCTTGCATTGCAGGAAATATTTATGATTATTTCAAAGAGGATCGAATGCATGTTAAAAATTCCTATGAAATGCAGTACAAAAGATTGCTTAGAGAAAAAAATCATATAGGATTAATCCGACAAAATCAAACAAGAAAAGCAGGGAAAAAATTCTAATCACATAAAAAAAGAAATAAATCTAAAGATTCCAATCCTTTAAATTCGTGCGAGAATCCTTTGGATCAAAGAAGCCCCAGAATTCTATGAATTTCGACGGCATGCCTCACAAATCTCTCAGAATAGAAGAACACGGGAATAAAATCATCATGTCAAACAAGCCCTTGTACTTCTCTGATAAAAGTTCAAATCACATCATTCAGCTTAGGTTCGGGGGTAAAAGATTTGGTCCGCCTTAGATTTTGCGTGTACTAACACATTGCCACACCACTGGTTAAATTTCCAAGTCACCAATGCAGAGGCCAGGCTGGGGTTTGAACCTCGTTTTCAAAAAGAAAAGAAAAATCCCATGTGTTAGTAAAGTAGTGGAGTATTCATTTTGATCGCCTATAAATTAACCATGTTTTCCCCATGTATGTATAGGAGTATCTTAAGATGGTTGGTTAAAAGGTAGTAGTACGAGAAGTGTCTTTTCGCGCTCAAGTTGTGTTGATCAGATGATGGCTCCAACGTGGAAAATGGTAGCCGGGTCCCATTGTCGCCGAAACGAGCCGGATAGATAGCGGCATAGGCACGCAGCGGGCCGGTGAGACGAGGGCGGCAGGAATGCGCGCGCCGACTGCCTCTGCCAACCATCGGCGGTGACAAATCGCACTCGATCATCACTGGGATCAGGAACCGAGGGGGCAAAGCCTGCGTGCATGCCGAGGCGCGGGGCCCCGCCGCTCCGACAAGAGGTAAAGCGGCCGCGCACGCCTGTGCGCTGTGTGGCCGCCCACCGCAGCCGGCCGGGCCCTCCTCTCCCGCTAGTGCGCGCCGATGGGGTGGGAACTGCTCCTGCCGCTGCCGCGCTGCACCTGCACGCACGCCTCCTGCCGCTGCCGCCGAACGAACGGTACTGATCGACGCGAGTAGCCACAGGGCGGGAGGATGTGCGTGGTGGGGGCGCGTGATATGGGCGCCTGCCATTATTGCCGGGGCGGCAAGTGCCAACGGCGATCGATCGAAATTCCTTGGCCGTGTCCACATTCACCTACGACACCCATGCATCCATCCATGGAGCCACCCTCCGCGCGCGACGGCCACGTACTCCCTTTATACTACGGTAGCTAGCCCGGCTCCGACGATGCCCCCTTTGGGGGGAGGTGAACTCCGGCCGCTTCTTTCGTCCCAGGCCCCAAAGCCCGAAAAGCTAGTTCGTTTCGGCTAGGTAACAACAAAAATTCTGGGAAAGGTGGAAGACGAAGCTAGATAGAGACGCAGAAAGAAACCGAGCTTCTTTTTCTTGGATCATCATCTCGGCTTCCTCCCCTTTTCATCTCCTTTCCGCTGTCTCTTCTGTGAATTCGTTCGTGGTCGATCACGCGAGAGCCTTTTAGTAGAGCGCTTTAAACTCGTCGGTTTCTTCGGTTACGTTTCGGCTTTCACGGGCACGTACTAGGCAGTTAGCAGCAGCAGGACAAAAGAGAAGTAGCACGATCGAGGAGGGGAGCCGCTAAATCAAACCAATCCCGCTTTACTCAAAAGCCAGAAGATGGGAGGAAACCCCTTTTGCCGTATGATCACAAGCGCCCTCCCCTAATGTCTGCCCAGGTAGGTTTAACTAGTCGCAAAGGTGGTGGCAAAGTGTGCCGGGGAATAAAGCTGCCGCCGGTACGTCGATTACGCGGTCGCCTTTGAGATTGGTCGAGGGGATGGATAAGCTATTTATCAAACCCGTGGCATCGCATCGCATCATGACCTGCATCACCGTGGGTTTACGCAGGTCGCCCGCGCTTATGTATGATACTCGTTTGTTAGGTCGATTAAGCACTCATCGCCCCTGGTCGGTTCAAAATTCCTCTACGTGGCCCATGCATTCGAAACGCGAATAACTTTGCCATACTTGTTAACAATTTCCCGCTTGCACAAGTCGCGCGTCAAGATCTGCCCGCCCTCCGCCCGATCTCTCTGCTGGTGCTCCAAAGTCACCTCGCCGCATCAAAACCTGGGTGGGTACGCGCTCCGGTGAACTGATTCGGCACAAAGTGGCACTGGATTGTGAACCGGAAGGGGTAATTGAGCGCATGCATGCAGCGTTGGCGGGAAGAAGCAAGGCAGGATGATGGCGCGCACATGCATATGATTCCGTGAGCAAGGAGGGAAGGGGGAGGCAGGGGCGTGCGCCGAGCTTCCACTATGCCGAGACAGATCGAGAGGGACACCATCTTTACGAATTTAATGGAGCTGCCCCCTCGTCCTCGATCGTCCTGGTGAAAAAGGCTGCACGCTAGGACGGCTTTCTACTCTCCCACCACCGACTCTCTAGCCCATGGCCATGGTCGCCGTCGGTCCGTCCGCTCTGGTATCATCGCGCCCCCGACCGCGAACGAACCGTAGTGAGCTAGCGCAGCCGCGCAGTAGCGTTCCTAGGTGTTGTTGGCCTGTCAACCGGCGCCGATCTACGGAGCATTGTCACTGGTCAGCGACGGAGTAGCTCGCATGCGTGCCACTGTCCAGTGTCCACCCACTGTGGCACCGTGTGGTTTTTCAGGCGCATGCATGTGCTGCACCACCCGGGGACGACTCGCGGGGTTTCAGGTTTCATGGTGGGTTTTGACTTTTCAACTCCGGCGCATATACTAGCACTACTAATTCAAGAAATGAATTTTCCAATTATGCATGCGTGCCACTCCATTTTTTCTTCGAAATACTCCCACCGTTTCTGCTTTTTACACTACGTGTTAGATTTCTGAAGTCATACTTTGTAAAGTTTGATCAAATTTACATTAAAAATTATCAACATCTACACCACCAAACAAATATAATATGAAGATATATTTCATGATGGATCTAATGATATTACTTCTGTATAATGAATATTAACAATCTTTTGTATAAATTTGGTAAAAAAGTGGAGAGTTTGACTTCAGACGAATATGATACGCGGAGTTAAAAGAAACATAGGCGGTATAGAACCATTACATGCTAAAAATACGGATTCAGTGAATAACAAATGGAACTACTATGCGTATGCCAGTTGGTGTTCGAACTTTGTATGACGGAGGATTGAATGGTGTCGTATAATTTTGCTCCATGCACCAACGACGACTTGATTTGTTGCATCATATGAAAATCACACAGAAATTGTCATGTGTATGTCATCATTCAATAACAATGTCCAAACCTTTAGAAAAATCATATTACATGTTGATAAAAAAATCACATTACCTTATGGTCTACACCTAGATTTGTCTTTTGTAGAGTTTGTCAGTTTCCTTTCGGTCTTGAGGATAGGTTAATATGCATTTTGGGGTACTTTTGTTGTTACTTCCACATGTATTGGAAGTCCGAGAACAAAAAAAAACTAATTATGCTAAGTTTTTTTTGGAATGAACAAAGAAATTGTGTTTTCATGCTGCTGGGAAAACACACGATTGTTTAGAATAGTTTTATGGTAGTTTCAAAAGTGCATAGAAAAAAAATACAAACAACATTTGCAAAGCCACATATATATGTTTGTCTTGTCATATATCACAGCCTATAGGTAGTCACGTTTGAAGGCAATAACAATCTAGGCATACTAATGAGTTCACGTGAGTTGTGAGATATCGTTACAACACAATGTTAACAGACAACTGACACTTACATATTACGTGCATGAAGTTCAAGATAAAAATTTGTTACTAATGATAGCTAAACCCATTGAAAAAGGAAACCTTAGCTGCATAGTGCTTCAATATGTGTATATAACACATTATATGTATGGACATTAAGGGTTTAATTTCATGAATATGCTAAGATAGTGTTGCAGCATTTGGTTGAAATCCTCTGAAAAGATATACGAACTGTAACAAATGGTTGATCATAAGACTTTCACATTGACTAAAAATTTACAAATAATCTCATAAATGGATACACTTTTATTAAGGCAAGAAACTCTAATGGAGCAAGAGCATGCATGAAAGATTCTAGACTAAATCATAAATGGATACACTTTTATTCAATCGAGAAACTCTAATGGAGCAAGAGCATGCGTGGAAGATTCTAGAATAAATGGGAAGTGTGTAAAGATAGTATATGCAATAAGTACGAGGGCATACTAAGTTTTTAATTATTGGAAACTTTTAGATAGTACACATGACAAAATCTGATGTAATTGATAGGAAATCAAATGGTCAGCAACGCTCGGATTTGCCACCTCTTGACCGTCAGATTGAGTTCATCTAACGATCCATATTCCAACTTATTCGCACACTGTATAGTCGTATAGAAACTTCATTTTATAACTTAGCATTGCAAATGTTTTTTAAAAAATTACACATTTTTTTGGTGAATCTGTTTTCAACTGGGAGCAGTTGGATTTTTTGTCCAAAAGGACCCCCTGCCGAACGCTATTGACAAAAAAGACTACCTACGGATAAAATTGTCAAAAAAGACCCCCTCTCTAGTGGCGGCAGGCGCGGCAGGTGACATGTGTCACCTGCCGCCACACCACGAGGCGGCGGGCCCGGCCGCCACGGCAGAAGGCGGCCACGCGCGGTATAACGGATTCGGCACAGTGCGACGTAACGGGCGAGGCCAGGTGGGCCACGCCGCCACTGACTGAGGCGGCCGCTGCTGCCCATGCCGCGCCCAGGCCGACAGCAGCATCTTCACGGAATGCGAGGCGCGGGCCCGGCCACCACCGGGTGAGGCGGCAGCACACATGCGGCCCGACAGCCCCTGACGGCGCTAATTTCGACGGCCTGCTGCAGCGCGTGATTTCCGCAGATGCTTTGTAAATTGGAATCTGATTCCCGCAGCCTGCCTGCGTGATTTCCGCTTCTTGCCGACACCCAAGAGCGGTGTAGTTGCTGCGTGTGATGAGACACCGCGATGCTGGAATCCGAGGCTGCGGTGGGTGAGTGTACCTCGTTCTGCCGACAATACAATGCTCCTCCTCTTTATATACGCACAACCGCGGCTGCGCATACACTCTCTCGAATATCTCTCGTTGCCTTCACTGCCTCTCTGCTCTGTCTAAGTCTACAAGAATACACAGAAGGAAATACTTGGTAGCCACTTTCACTCGTGATTTTGGCCGATTTAGAGTTGGTTTTTGAAGATGGTGAAGTTGAAGAAAAGATAGATTAAGGTAAGATCTATCCATTTTTGTTGGTTTTGTTTGCATGCATGATGTTTTTGTTCTGTTTGATTAATTCCTAAGTGTGTACTCTATGTTGTTTTAGGCATTATTTCAGCACTTGGAGAAGTCATTTTGAGTTTCTGGAGTAGGATTTGCCGTGCTAAGTGAAGTACGAAGGGGGAGATCAAGGTATGAGCTTTGCAATACATGGATTTTTTTGTGATGCACGGTGGTAATTAGTTAGTCATTTAGCTCGTCATTAGCTATGTGATGTTAGTGCTTAGAGGTTAGGAAAAAATTCAAACGACGGATACAACATTTAAACTATTTTTTTGATAAGAGTAGGTTGAAGATGTTGTATCAATGTTAGTTGCGTACATTTGTATTGACATGCGAGAAGCTCTTAATACGGTAATTAAGAAAAAAAAAATTATATGTTCATTGCATGTGGTATGCTATTTCATGTGGTATGTTTATTAATAAGTCTATGGTTAGGAAACCGTAGGTCTACTTTGTTATGTCACAATAATCTAAATTTTATATGTTAAGATTAGGTGGTAATGTACTTAATGATATATGTAATTAGGTAAAATAATTCATCTTAGTAGCAAACAAGGAGGAGATGACGTGATTGAAGAAATTGTGTTACCATCTTCGCTATCCCTTTTGAGATGATGACCACATACATGCAAGTGCTATTTTCATATTTTTGATAGCAGAAAGAAAAATCCGTGTTTAATATTGATGTTCATGTGATAATAGGTTGACTCCGTTCATATATTACTGGTGACGGATATTTATTCGAACTATTTGGACGCTTAATTGCATTTGCAAGCACATCCATATTGGACCTAAGGTATAAAATGACGCCGTAATTTTGTTAATATTTTTTATATTGATGTACTGTCATGCCGGTGCAAATATTATTATTTGTAAATAAATGAATTTTATCGTATGATATGAAAAATATTATATCATGCCGGAAGAAATTAGATATTTTACTCATATGATATTAAAATGTTATTATCGTAATATTATGTTTAGTGGTTGTTTGGATAGCGAGTACTTACCCTCAGTTTTGTCATAACCTGCTGTAAGAAAATTATGTAGAAAACCATATTTTACTAATAGTCGTTTCTCCAGAAGCTATGTTTTTGCATGTTACGAGAACTATTTTAGGATATTTTTGCGGTAGTTAGAGAAAAGCAAACAGAGTTTAAGTTTGTTACGCTCGTAGACAAGTTTGAGAAAAATAGATCTTTAAATACCCGTTAACCAAACAACCCCTTAAAGTCTAAGCAAATGATTCTAGAAACAAACTGAAAAATTATAACGAAAATACGGTTATTATTTTAGTCGTAAGATATGTAAATGTTGTCATCGTTACTAAATGTTCAGTTACTAATTATTTGAAATGTAAACATGTATGTTGGTTAGGTACTATGGAAAATTTAGTAGTGTACTATGGGAACGTCTTACGCGACGGTCCATTCGGGGTGGATGTGTCCTTGTGCGAGTCGACTACAGTTGTGGTGAGAGACATGGTCAACGTGGGTTACGCAGCTGTTAGAAGGTGCATCCGAGCGGTGTTTGGCCCAGTGATGCAGGAAAAAAAATGACAATGGAGGCCTTCGTTGTTGACGGAGGAAATGATGGGACAGTTGCCCGTTGGGGTTTGCGGCCTGTCACAGGTGATCGGTCGTGCGGGTCGTACATGAGGTTTGCAAGCAATCCCAATAACTCAATGTATGGTCAGCCGATGGTGTATGTGGAGTTCATTTCAGTCACTGATGTTGCCGGATGCAGTAGCATGGGTGGTGAGGTCGAGTTGGCCATCACATCAGCCCCTAGCATCGGCCCATCGGAACCGACGGGCGGCCAGCCTGTGTATGACACAGGATATTGGTCGGCGGCCGTTGACATGAGCGAACACGTGGAGGGATTGCCGGAGGCGCTAGATGATGATGATCATTCTTCTGCGTCTTCGGAGTCAAGCGGAGAAGAAGATGTTCCTCCTCAGAGGGCGGTCGCAGCGGCACTGCAACCTGGGTTTTTACAGGATATGAGCATCACCAACGAATTTCACTCTGCTTCTGGCCTAGGAGCGGGAAGCCTGGAGGTTGGACAAGTTTTCTCAGATAAGAAGTCTGCTTACCAGGCAATGGGTAGCTATGCAATCGGCATCCACCGCCAGCATAGAGTGAAGCAGTCTGATAAAAAAGAGTTGAAGGTCATATGCATCCACACCGCGAAAGGTTGCCGCGGAAGAGTTCTCGCTAGACTGAAGCCTGGGGTATGTCAGTCATGGCATATCACAAAAATAGTGGAGCATACCTGTGAGCAAACTGGGACTCTTTCAGATCACTGCAATGTGACAGCAAAATTTGTGGCACAGACGATGGAAACAATTGTGCAGGGAAGTCTCAACATTAGTGTTAGGGCTCTGCAAAAAGATGCAGAGGATCTAATTGGATTCCCTGTTAGCTACAGCAAGGCTAGGCGTGCGAAGGAAAATATATTCAAGAACTTGTATGGTACCTATGAGGAGGCATATTCTTATGCCCCTAGAATGCTTCATCAAATAGCAAGTGCTAATAGGGGGACTCAAGTTTGGCGGAGAGAATGTCCAAACCCAATGAACCCGGGTGAGCTAATCCTGGACCGCTTATTCTGGGCATTCGCCCAGACTATACAAGCCTTCAGGCACTGCCGCCCGGTATTATCTGTTGATGGTACCTTTCTCACTGGAAAGTACAAGGGCACACTATTGGTGGCGATTGCAGCGGATGCAAATAATCAGCTTCTTCCTATTGCATATGCATTGGTCGAGAGCGAGAACAAAGATAGCTGGTTGTGGTTCCTGAGCTGCGTGAAGATTGGTGTCGTGAAAGAGCGTAAAGGTGTTTGCATCATTTCTGATCGCAACACTGGATTATTAAGCGCTCTTGAAATAATTAAGGCATCGGGAGAAGAGTGGGGCTGGCCCGATCTAGAGGGAAGGTGGTGCATGAGGCATTTGGCAGCAAACTTTTACTCCAAATTCAAAAACAAGGATTGGTTCAAGTTATTCAAGAGGATGTGCATGCAAAAAACTGAAGCCAAAATGAATGCGATATGGGCAGGTATCAATGGTGAGATCGACCGCGCGGCCCTGCCGCAGAGAGAAGACCAGAGGGGTCGTAGGACGGCCATAAATTTGAGCCAGTGGATCACCGAGAATTGCCCTCATTTGGAGAAGTGGGCGCAGGCTCATGACACCGGGGCTCGGTATGGAATAATGACCAGCAACATGTCAGAGGTGTACAATGGTGTTCTTAAAGGGGTGCGAGCACTGCCTATCACAGCCCTAATTGAAGAAACTTGGAACCGGACCCTGTCATACTTTGCAGACAGGGTCACCGTCGCCAAAGCACAAGCTGAATTGAACAAGCCATGGTCCGAGAAGATGCAAAGACATCTAGACGAGAAAGCAAAGAAGTCCCAAAGTCATGGCTGCAGGAAAGTGGACGCACTTAGGAATAAGTGGGAGGTCAATGTGCGAGCCAAGTACGTTAAGGGTCACCACAGAGGATCAAAAAAGCAAGTTGTCACCCTTGGCTCAACCTCCTGTGAGTGCACTTGTAACAAGCCCAAGCTTGAGGGCTACCCTTGCAGTCATGTGCTCCGGGCGGCTGCTGTTCAAAAAATCAGCATCGAGCAATACATATTGCCGTACTTCAACATGTACAATCTGTACAACACTTGGAACGGTGAGTTCTGGGCTTGGGGCATTGATATGAACTACAAAATGTTGTGGCCAGATGGGCCAAAATGGGTTCCGAACACCGACTTGATGAGAACCGCAAAGGGACGACGTCAGTCTAGGCGTCATCGCAATGACATGGACCATAGCCAGATGGGAGAACCAAGGCGATGCCGCGTTTGCAGGTGTCCTGGACATTCACGCAAAGACTGCCCGTATCGAGCCAACAACAACGCATGATGTTGATATATATGTACTCGCCATGTCTATTTATATTTATACCCGTTATGTGTACTTATATTAAATTTAAATTGATTCTCTTTGTATTATTATACTCTTGATGTTAACTTCAGATAATTAATGTAAATCGTATCTCTTTATATTTTTTAAGTTAATTTTGATTTGCATTTGTATTTCTGTCTTCCTCGTAATTTATATTTGTATGTTTGTGTGCAGGTTATGGGTGAAGTGCCAGTGCTTTTGTAGGGGCCCCATGACGCCGGCCACCGTTGCCACCTATTTTTGAAACCAAATAGTAAGTATGATTATCGGCCTTTCAGACTTCGAACCATAAAGAAAACATGGCCAATACACAATCAATTCCTTGCTCACCTTGACGCTTATGGACTACAAGGTTTTGCTAGGCTCACATCATGCAACGACCAAGTACGTTCGGACCCATCCCTTTTGACATCCCTCGTTGACCGGTGGAGACCTGAAACCCACACCTTTCACTTTCGTTTTGGGGAGCTTACACCTACACTAAAAGATGTTTCTATGATCACTGCTCTACCAATTAGAGGTGAGCCGGTAGTCTCTCCACAAGTGTCTCCATCTTGGGCATTAGATATAGCAGCCCGTCTTGGGATGGAAATGCCAGAATCACAACGTTCTGGTAACCCTCGGGGCATCCCACTCGTCTGGCTTCGTGATAACTTTCTTAATTTTTCTAGCTTCGCCAATGAGGAGACGAGAAAAAGACATCTGTTTGCGTATTTGTTGTGGCTCCTCGGGAATCTATTTCCAAATTCACATGGGGACGTTGTTGTCCCTGGTCTCATCTACATTGGAGAGAATATGGTAGATGAACCTTTACCCGAGCAGCCAAAATACAGCTTCGGTTCTGCCATGCTATCTCATACATACAGAGGCTTGTGTGATGCCACGCAAAAAACCTCTTTCGCACAAAAAGCTCCATTACTTTGTGTCGATGAGTTTCTACAGTTGTGGTCCTGGGAATACCTCCCTGTAGGACGACCTCGTATAGTACAACCCATATACCCATACGACTTTAGCGAGGGTGCTTGCGCAACTATGGCCACCAGGTGGACAAAGGCACGGAAACGTTGGTCTCCAGATATTGCGAAAAATTGTTACCCTATGTACCACCAGCAGTTTGAGATACTTGATGAGGCAGAAATCACATGGAACCCGTGGACTCAGGACCAGCTAAAAATGGTCTTTGATGCTCGACACTTCACACTAGGCATGTTGACCGATAGTGCATTCTGGCTGACTCGCTGCAACTTATTGTTCCTGTGGTGTGTTGAGCCTTACAACCCAGAGCGTGTAATGAGACAGTTCGGTCTCTATCAAGAAATTCCACCACCTTTTTCCCAGACGTATCGACGAGGAAACACATAAGTAAGATGTGACATCCCTAAATAGTTAGTGTCATTTTTAATTTACTAAACTCACACTTTGTTACATAATTTGCAGGCTAACCAATATGGGCAGGGGTTGGAGTTTATACGATTGGAGGGAAGAGAACATTGAATGGGTACACAAGTGGGAAAATGAAGCGCTAGCAGATATAGTGCATCAACTTAGGTATATTTTATGTACATTATTTTTTTACGATGATCATACGATGCGTGAAGATGCTTTGCTTTCATCACAACGGTTTATGTAATTATTTAATTTTGTAGACCGTACGATGGAAGTACAAATCAAGCGTACAATCAGTGGTACTGTATGAACACACGTGCTAGCCTGGCCAGTCAACTAGCTAATATACCAACACATCTCACACAAGAGGAGCAAACGCGGAGACATGTTGAGCTGCATGTAGCTTACTATCGTGACCAGATGGTAATCACTTGTAACTTTTTTAGGTCCATCATTTCATAATCATTTGAACTAAATAACATCCAAATATTGTTCAGCTTGAAAATGTCAACGAAGTAGGGCAGATGGCTACGGATAGCATGCCGGCCCAGGGTCCATATCGCAAGACATTCCAGAAACTTTTGCAACAATTTGTGGCAAAGAAGTTCAGATGCGGTAGAGGCGACGACGTTGTCACTGGAGCATACATGCCGGTAGCGAGGTCAGCCAGACCGAGTGTGGCGCAGTCGTCCAGACCGAGTGCGGCGCAGTCGTCCAGACCGAGCGAGGCGCGTACGAGCCATGAGCAATGGGGGGAGGGTCCGAGTACTAGAACGACATTGCCACGACATGACTCATCTCTGCCACTGCATCGCTCTTCTTCGATGCAGCTACGTCAGGGGCAGACATCTCAGGGGCATGGCACGGGCTTGGATTCGATGCCTGAGCAGTTTCTTTCCCCTAACCCATATGCGTATACAGGATATGATGCATACACCCAAGGTGAGGGATCTCAGCCGTATCTCTCCAGGCGAGGGATCCCCATGCCCGAGGAGACTCGTGTACCAGATTTAAACCAACACCACGTACAATGGCCAGACAGTATAGGAGAGGGATATGCTCAGGTAGTCATGTTTACATTTCAATGCATTTACAATGATATCATATATTATCCTCTAACAGTTTGTTTAAAATGTTTCTATGTGCAGGACACACCTGATGTTAATTGGGGCGATGAGAACACCCAACGCGGCGTCAACACAGGCCTCCGGGGAGCATCAGGTGATCATGGCGTCAACACAGGCCTCCGGGGAACATCACATGATCTTGGCGACCCGGTTACATCATTAGTTACAGAGTTTTTCGGAGGGGGCGTTATTGGCCCATCTTTTATCCCCACGGAGTCACAACCATACGCCTACAATTACGCTTCAGGTTCGCAACAAGGATTCGCGACTCCACCACCTACGCAGGACTCGCAGACACATGAAGCCGAATTGGAGTACGGCCGCGGTCTTCGTGTGACCCGGCCACCTAATCGCTTGTCGCCTTCCGGTCGTAAGGAAAGGCCAGGTGGTCGTCGTAAAGTAGGGTGATTCATCTATGCACGTGCGCGACCCATTGTACCGTTTCATTCAGATGTACTTGCATTATTAGTTTGTACTCTCTTATTGTAAGGCATTATGTTCTATCTTAATTTCATTTTATAGTTGTTGCACGATGTTCGATAATTAGTGAAGGGAAAGAAAATGCCACTACTTTATTCTAAAACTATATATTTTTTTCATCACGACAAGGTACAACTGAAAATAAAATACAACACGACAAGGTACAACTGAAAATAAGATACATCGTAGAATTTAGATAAAGCTACATTTAACTACTGAAATGAAGCTACATTAAACTGCAGAAATAAAGATACAAATGATTGCGAAATTTAAAATACTACCACAGGAATCTACTGAGTCCAACGTGGATATTTTCCTTTTCCATCGCCACCTTCTTCTGCTGCCTTGGCTTGACGAGCCCTTTCTTTCTTTCTCTGCCTCTCCGCCTCACGAGCCTCCTTTCGCTGTCGTTCCTGCTCCTCCATGCGACGAGCCTCTTCTCTGTTTTTCTTTCCTAAATCCTGAAAAAACCGGTGTTGCTCCGCATAGTATTCTTTTAACTCTCTCTCTTGCTCTGCTTTCTCCTCAGCTTCCGCCTTCTCGCGTCGCTCTTCCGCATAGAAACTATTCCACGCACGGTGACTTCTTTCACGAATCTCAGTCACTGCCCAAGCCGGCATCTCCGTGTCAATCCAACGATAGTACATGCACAGAGGCGGAGGAGACTACAACAAGAAACCAGAATGTTATTAAAGAATCTATCAAAATACCAACAATATCTATTTGTGATGGTTAAAGCATACCGGAGGCTTGTCGTACTCTGAAATAGCTATGGGTGGATCTTCCTCATAATTGGCGCACATGAAAAACTTCATGCCCAACCAATCTGAAAAATCCGTAACCTCCTTCACCTTGCAAAGATCGCCACACCAACACCGCAGGACTGCCACCCCCGGAGGCAAACTTGCATTCTTCATTTTCCTCGGCCTAATGCTTTGATCCGAGTAAGGCAAACTCATACCGACTGAAAAATGTGTTACACACTTTGCGCACTGCCGATTTCGAGGATGACTGGACGAGAGCCTCGGTGTCTCCTTTTATAAGCTCAGACGATAAATGATGGCGAGAAAATTAAGCGGGGATATTTACGATCCCTGTAGTGTCGGCACAACAGCTTCCCGTAGGATTCCCAGTGCCATCGCATTCGCTGAGGCAAAAGAAGCAAAGGCAGGATTGGTTCCCGGGCAAAAGAACCAAAAGCGTCCATATTCCCGCGCTTCGGAGTCACATCCGTCATTGTCGCGCCTCGGAATCAGCGCCGTCTGCGCACTGTCGCGCGTGCAGCAGCACAGGACAGGCCGCCTCGGCAGGTGGCGGCGTGGCCCACCTGCTGGGCCCACACGCAGCAGGCCTTGTCGGCCGGGTGGCGACAGCGGCAGCGGCGGCCGCCTCACCCGGTGGCGGCCGGGCCCACCTGGCGCGGTCCGTTCCGTCGCGGCACGCTGGCCTGTGCTGCCACCGTTCTGCCACGCGCGGCCGCCTCCTGCAGTGGCGGCGGGGCCAGCCGCCTCATGGCGTGGCGGCAGGTGACACGTGTCGCCTGCCGCGCCTGCCGCATCTTGTGAGGGGGTCTCTTTTGTCAATTTCGTCCGCAGGGGGTCTCTTTTGTCAATTCCAGTGGGTAGAGGGTCTCTTTCGACAAAATTTCGGAGCAGTTGCTCCCATGATTAGAGGGCGGAGCAAATCAAGGGACTAGGCTACGATCGTGTGTGCATTATCTGCTTGTGGGTCCTTCGATTGTAGCTTAGTCCCACTATTTGCTTGGCATAGGCCATGATCGTGGGACTAGTACGTCTAGGTCACGACCGTGAGCTGCCATCCCACATTTTGCCTGGTAATACTCATTGTGAGACGGATCTCTGATCTATCTTCTCCAATCAACTTTACATGACTAGTCCGACTCCTCCTCGAAATAGAAAACACGTATTTGATTTGTACATGTGGGTTGCAATCCTACAACTAGTCTTTGTAGTAGGTCACTAAACCACCTCTATTTTGCTACAAATGTCACCATTTATTTCACTTCATCTTGAAAAGCAATTGCACTACTGGAGAGCCCTCTCCACAACCAATCGTGCGATGGTTTTACCATATCCGGTCGTATTTAGGTAAGAGGTAGTGCCAATTTCTAAGTTGTCCAAAATCGACTCAGCTTTATGATTCATAGCCTAATGTCCCGGTGAACCTAGATATGGAGACATCCACATGTGGACTTTTTAGTTATGAAACCTTTTAGGTAATGGTGGCATGGAACACACATAACCAACTAAGACGCCAACCACCCTTTCCCTGAAGGTGAAATTATCCGAATACATAGATCTTACTTGAAATGTCGTCTGATTTATAGCCATTTCTGTCTTTGGTAGGTGACTTAACTCCTAGGAACTTAAGGCTTGCTTTGATAGTAAAAGAGTCTTCAATAGATATAGTAGTCCAAGCATGCTCTATCAACCACATTAGTAGAAATAGTTAGAACACCTTTTTGTGACAGTTTAGAAACACATGCCCGTACCTTTTTTTAGGTAGCCTGGCAATATTTAACCACTCTATTGGTTCTCATGCACTAATGAAATCAATATTTGGGCATTTTGTGTTTTTACCTAAAAGATTACGAGCATCTTTGATTCATGGGATTTTCAAAACATAGAAATAAAAAAAACATGATTGGAGTGGCATGTCATGTTGAATCTTATAGGGTTTAGTATAACCACAAGAATTTGGAGCAACAAGTGTTTGATGTCACGAAAAAAACAAATGAGTTGAAAAAAAAGTTTGAGTGGATGCAAATTTCTCTCCAAAGTAGAGTGCAAAGCGATCTTATGAATTTTTTCTAAGGATTCCAATCATACAAAACAAACTGTTTGTGTATAAAAAATTACCAAGGAAACAAATCCTTCAAAATTCCTACGACGTTTCTTTGAATCAAAGAGGTCTACACGTGCATGTTTCCATGGTCTAAGAACATGTAAAATTTGTGGAAACGTGTGCGTTTTTCCAAGCGTTGAAGAAAACGTAGTACATCCAAAGTACTACAAAACTCGCTATATTACCCTTTTTTCTTCTTAATAATGGCAACAAATAAAACCAGTGTCAATTTTGTGAAGCATTGCTAACTAAAAATGAAATGCTATGTACGCCTAAGCTATTCTAGTCTAGAAAAAAAATCCTGTGGAGTTTTCGTAGTTAAACAATTTGGTGAGTGCGGCGTGTGGAAATGCCGGTCGATGACGTGTCCCGATGACGCCGAATCCATGCGCGGCCGTTGCAGCAGACTCGGTAGCAGCGGTGGGCAAAATTTTCACCGCAGTCGAAGGATCCGGGAAGAAATCCGGACGGGGCCCAGGCGCTGTCCAGTCCCTGGCATCCCGACGTGGACTGCACGCCTCCTCCCAGCGTAGTGGATGCTGGCGTCACCCGAATCCAGCGCCTTTCGACCCAGGCAGAGGCAGGCCAACTGCCACTTTCACCCCGGGCATATTTTAACTTGCCCTATCAAGTTAGTAGTACTGCCATAACCATGCCGCATGCACCCACCCGACCCGACCCGAGCATAGTGCTTTATTTGTTTCTCATGTTATCGTTGTCAGATTATGCTCCGTTCTTCCTTTTGTTTTTCTTGCTCTTGGTGTTGTCCCTTGCTATTCGGGATGACGGGTTGATGGGGATAGAAACTTATGGAGTGGCGGCCGGGGCAAGTGGTTGAATGAGAGGGGTGGCAAGAAGACAAGAGCGGTTTTGTTTTTGTGATGGCTGGGAAAGTATTGTTGGTTGGTCAAACGTGACGGTCGGGCTCGAGGTCAAGCATGGTCCAAGCACGGTCAAAAAATTTCCACCAAAACTCGTTTTAACTTACTCTATCCGTTTCAAATTACTCGTCGCAGAAATGGATGTATCTAGAACTAAAATACATCTAGATACATTCATACCTGCGACAAGTAATTCGAAACAGAGGAAGCACATTCGAGAGGCGTTCGGATCACAGGTTCACAACGGGCGAAAACTGAAAACTGAAATCTACAGCTCATGCGACGGGTGGATCCTCGTCGACGACTAAACACGATAGACAGATCGGTTGGGCATATGATAATACGGACATCCCCATTTGTCTAGATTTTTATTTTGCGAGGACCATTTCCATTTTGTCTAGACTTACGTGTTGAGTATACCATGCACGCTGCCATGCCAACCCGCGTTGAATCGCGCCACAAATTGTGCCAGCGATGGGTCTCGGAAAAAAAACGTCAACTGCCCTATCGCGTTGAAATACGTGCGTGCCGGAGGTCCAAGGCTCGAAACCCCCGATCGCGATCTTGCAAAAGCAACTGCCCTCGAATCAAGAAGGCCCAACGAACCACCCCCTATCTGCCTGCTGTGTACTACTATTCGTGATGGAAAAGTCAAGAGGAAGAGCCAGGGCGATCTGCTCAGCTCAACAGGTTTAACAATTGCATTGCAGTGTAGCAGTATATGGTTACAAAAGGCACGGAGACGTTTGAAGGCATGCGCCCTTGTCTTCCCCAGATCGAGGGCAAGCGTACGTAGCGAAGCATTGAGATGGAGACACACATCTGAAGAGGAGCGGAGACAGGCGCAACGCGACGCACAACCTCGCGGAGAATGTGCAGGCGAAAGTGCCAGAAATCTGCTAACTTTCATGGCGACTTTGTAAAGCTTATGGGTTGTAGGCTGGGCCCGGAGCCGGTTGCTAGGGAAGTTGCGGAATTATTCGTCAGTTCCAGCAAATGTCTACTCGTGTGTCATCATTTGCCCGCTTTATGGCCATCTCCTTTGTAAACTCCCGGCCTTTCCACGGCCACGGTGAAAATAATCTCCGTTTTAGATAGGCGGTTCCATTTTATTTCTTTGCGCAACCAAGACGTCTGGGGTACGAATATTTTCATGAAATCAGCATAGTGTATTTCATACAACAGTGGAAGCCATCAATTTCAGGCAGGTGCAAGGCCTAGTTTGCTATTGGTGGTTTGATCGGTATGCCCGGTGAAAAAAGCATCATGGGCTCATGGCCACGAATATCGACGTGAACTTTCATCATGTGGAATTTCTAAAGGTAGCGCTTCCACTTGGCCAGTTGTGTGCATATCCACTGAACCATGCTTGTATTCCCATGCTGCATCTTTTCTCTCTATTATTAAATAATAATAAAACTGGCGGTGCACCAGTGTCACGTCAACAAAGAGACGATGACGTGCATTTCCTCACCATGAAACTTCCATGGGGACGAACGGGAACCCACTCCGTATTTTAACATTGTTACCGTTGCTATACCATAGGCATAGGGTGACAATGAAATTTGGTTGAAACTTAGTCTTCCCCGTCACCTCACCATCTCCACTAGCTTTGGTTTTTGTTGAAACATACCTCCACTACGTGTGTGGACTAGCAAACTTAGTCCTCAGGTGCATCAAACGAATGATGCGGCATGTCAATCAAATCCCCCGCATATCTCACCAAACACGCATACTCGGACCCTCATCCCCGTATATTTATCATCGTCCATCATTACGAGTGCTTTAAAGTTTAAATCAACTCCTGTAGCATGTAGTACTCAAACATTCTCATGAGTGCCACTATGTGACTGCTCTACTGCTTAATCTACAGACGCAACGGCAAAACCCGGGGATCTAGAAATGTCCATGTGTACATCATGTTTCGTGCCTATGAATTCGACGGGAAACCGTCGTATTCACGCGGATACAATGGAAATATACGCGTTGCTTTACCCTGTGCAGCATGAAGGAATGCTATTTTTCTTCTCCCCGGAAGCGACTAATGGCAGGCAAATAACAGCACTAACTTGTTTTTTTTTGAGACAAAACAGCACTAACTTGTGGTGTAATGCAAAGGCGCAGCTAGACCTGGCCATGGGCAGCCCGGCCCGGCCGGCCTGGCCCGAAAAAAGCCCGACCCGGCCCGGCCCGACGCTGCTCCCGGACCAGGCTCGGGCCTAGATTTTGAGCCCGGTGGCCTGGCCTGGCCGTGCCGGGCCCGGGCCCGTCATTTTTGCCGTTTTCTGAAGGGGCCCGGCCCAAGGTCCAAGGCCTGGCGGGCTTTTGCATGTTCGGGCCAGGCTTGGGCCCAAAAACTAGGCCCGATGGCCGGGCCAGGCTGGGCTCGGGCCCAGGTTTTTTGGCTCGGGCTTGGCTAGGCCCGGCCCGGCCCGAGGTTTGACCAGGTATAGGCGCAGCCAAAGGAGACAAAACAAGAGAAGCATCGCCATCGCCGGACGTACGCGTCAGCCCCAAATCTCAGTGGACGGTGGGCCTGCCCATGAGGCTGGCTACCTGGCTAGCTCCTTGGCAGTTCCACACCACGGCCCAAATGATCATGCTAAACGGACCAAACGTATGTTAATAATGTTCAGACAAGCGCGCCAGCCAAAAAGGCAGGCAGATAAACGTATGCTAAAAGCATGGTAGGAGCACTGTATTATGCCCACACGCTAGGCCAGAATGAATGCCAGATTAATGAATGAATGGCCCATGGACGTACAATTGTAGCTAGTACTACTACTGAATAGCTGGTAGAGTGTGTGATGGCTCCAAGAATTGGAGGTCAACACTGAGGTGGACGTGAATGTAGGAGTGGTTAGGTCGCACAGACTTGGAGGCCTCTCTGATTAATTTGTGTTCCACCATGTGACTGCGTGCTGATCTTGTCGCAAGTCAAGCGCAAACCTTGTCGTTGCTCATCTGCCCCGTTGACAATCCTATCAAATGGCCTGGATAGTGGCACTGCTGTACGTGATTTGGTCTAATAGTGACTGGAACTGTAAGCCCCGAGTGGCTAGAGCACAGCGGTAAGGACAGAGAAGTTGACGGTTGTGCGTACGTGTTTTTGGTTTTCAAGCAGTTGGCACTTCAGACTTTCGGAGGACCATGCATGCTACTCGTAGGTGTCAACCTAGGTTGACTTGGGCAGATTATTCGGACGAAGACAAAGACACATCGACATTATTGTACGCGCTGGGCCGCTTGGGTCATGTGGTGCTGTCTGTCCTTTGATGACTTGCCAAACATAAGCTCCAATTCCTGACGATTAGGGTGCCACTGTCGCTGACATGGACATGCATGGCACGGAAAGGCTCCGTTCTTGTGCGGTTCTCGGGTTAGCCCGATACCAAGGATCAACGAGGAGGCAAGTGCCTGATTTCCATCAGCCCGGCTGGTTAGTTTGCAAAAAAAAATAAAATAAAAAAAAATCGACAGATGCCGGGATCGCATGTAACAATTATGGATTTGGCTACAAATCGAATGTCAGATTTTTTGCATGACAAATCAAACATTTTTATGACAAATTATGTTGTCCAAAGATGACAATTTTCTTTAGCAAGCGTGAGAAATCCCTGCGGTTTTCTTCATGTGTTCTTCCTACTAAAGGGAGTGGGAAGATCATTACTATGTAAGAGGCCTTCAAATTATGGTTTTCTCCATGCATCATTGTTATATGCGAGATGATGTGTCTCTTATCATGTTTTGTATCTGCTTGATGTTACATTATATTGTAGAATTTGAAAGGATTTATGAAATTTCAAATTTTTGGGGGAAAATTAAAATATTCTTGTGATGATTCTTCCTGTCCCATGTCCTTGTGTGTTGGCAAATCACCACATTACAAAATATTGCTCAATGCCCCATTTGCCGAGTGGGAGCATGAGAGTAAGTATCACCCCCTACATGGATCCAGTTATATGACGGAAGTTATTGTTGTTTCATGTTGGTACATGTGATATTCTCATGTACATATGGTGGCAGAGACGACAGATAGTTCATGAAGAACTCGTGCAAACTCCAGATCGAACCACATTGGCTATCCAAGCACTAGCCATGAATTTCGTCTGTGCGTCGAGAGATTCCGTGCCTGGCCCTTGTCTTAAGAGCTAGAAAAAACCAATAGGTAGGCAACAAATATTTTACATGGACGCAACATTCATGGAGGATGATAATTCGGGTGCTTCTTGGGCGGGAGTTCGTGATCACAGGGTGATCATCAGTGCAGCGAATGTAAGACTTGAACATGTAGCTGTTGCAGTCGCTCCAAAAGATGCCGCTCTTCAGGAAGACTTGGCTAGTCTTCTGGGCTATAACCAACTAATTGTGCAGATGGATAACATGATTGTGGTGGGGCTGATAAACTTTAACCATGGACATTCTATGGAGGTGGCCTCAATGCTGGATGAATGCTTGACTTTGATGAAATATTCTGGTAAGATCTTTGTCAAACATTGTAATAGACAATCAAACATGGTTGCCCGAGTCATGTTAATCCACCATCTATGTTCTTGGATACACCCCTCCCAAGCTATTAGTGCATGATTAAGTGTCATCTAGTATTAATAAACTAGCATGACTTTCCTGTAAACATAAAAGCTCTTATCTGTAAAGTTCACAATTTTTTAAAAAGTTCATGGGTTAAGAATTTGAAGAAACGACGTAGATGGAAACCTGAATAAGAAGAAATAGAAAAACAAATAATGAAAAAACATGTGAAAAACCAAACAAAAAATGGTTTTAAAACATGGTGAACTGAGAAAAATGGGAAAGCCCATCTTTTTTTAAGCGCTAGGGTATGGGCAGCATGACGCTCCCCCCCTATTCGACGCATTTTAGCGTCAAATACTCAAACGCTTGAAGCGGGCCCAAATGGGCCGGCCCACTCCGACAAGTTCACTTTAGCTGTCTCAAAATAAAAAAAAAACAGTTTTACTTCATTTTTTCTCTTCAGTTTTCATGCCTTTTTTTGAATTTTTTACATATCTAAATAATTTAATATATATTTTGATAAATAGAAAAAATACATAATAAAAGTTCAGTGTGTGACTAAAAACATTTTATTATAAATATACTCATCGTATATTAAAAAAATTCACTAGAAAAATAGTTAAGTCTGTATATATATATATATATATATATATATATATATATATATATATATATATATATATATAGACACACACACACACCATACATTGAAAAAGGTTAGCTATATATATATAAAGTTCACCCTATATTAACTAAATGTTCATCATACATAAGAAAAATGTTTACATTACAAAGGACTATAAAAATAATTATAAGTGAAGAAACCGGAATAAAACAGAATAATAACCAAAAATTAAAATAAATAAATAAATAAACAATAAAGAAAAGATTTTTTTAAAATTGGAAACAAAAACCACAAGCAGAAGAAAAAAAGAAATAACTAACTGACGGGTACTCCTTTCGGGGAGACCCAGTGGGCAGTGCAGGGAGCCCCAGCACCCCCATGTGTTGCATGTTGGGCGCACCCGATGGGAGCATGTTTTTGTTTTGTTTTTCTTGCACTTGTTTTTAGACTTTGCTTGGTTTTTCTATGTTCTCATGATTTTTTTAATTCTTGGTAGTTTTTCTAGTTTTACTCATGTGAAGCACACCATGTGAAAAACCACTGTTGAGATTCACGGTGAAGCATAACGTGAGAAAGTGAAACGTGCTTCACAAAAAAAATGAAAACACAAATGTGCTACGGTTTCTGGTTTGGGGGGGGGGGGTCATTTTCTTTGGCTTACGTTTTCCTATTTTTTGTGTTTCCTATTTTTTGTATTTTTTATTTCTGATTTTCTCAATGTGCGGTTCATGATTTTGACGAATGGGTCAAGAGACAAAACATTAAAAAAATGAGTGAAAGAAGCACAAAACTTATAGGTTGCGATAAGTGTCACACATGCAGTGTGCCACTTGTTAGCACAAGAGGATTTGAATGTGACCTTTGAAGGGGGTACCTTGATTTTGAAGAAAAAAGAGCGGCGATGCCCCAAACTAGGCTGGCCCAATGCACCTCGCCTGTGAGCGTAGGCTCGACAGTTGACGCTAACGGGTTTCAACTAAGATTTACCACAGTGGCCATGCATGGGTTTAGTTGTTTGTGTTTGCTATTTGCAGTTTACGTGGGCCATTTTCGGCATGGCCTAGCTGCATCCTTCGTGTGTTGTGTTGTGAGCGTTTTCTCGTTTTTCTTTTTCTTTGTTGTATCTTTTTCCCCTTAATTTACTATCTTTTTCTTTACATACGGTTTTATTTATTTTCCATATTTGATTTGTTGCTTTATTATTCTATTTTTTATATTTTTCTATGCTATTCTCTTTTCTTTTTTAAAAATTTTGTAACATTTAAAAAAAATGAAAACATACTATGACGTGCATTAACGACTTTATACTTTGACATGTTATTTTCGTTATCTACATGTTTTTCTCTATATTTGTTGTGTGCGTGCGCGACACATTGGTGCACGAAGCGCATGTGCCTTTTCATGGTTAAGAAGAATCTCGTTTATCTATAGGGTGGACACCATTGCTGCTTGTACAAGTTGGCGTGACATGAAGTGAGAGAAGCTTAATGTAGAAAGGGAACAATTTCATGCGAATAGAGGTTATTGTTTTTCCTCCATTGCGCCATGTCTCCGGCTATATGGGAACTCCTTTCTCCCTCTCTCTCCCCGCCCTCTTGCACTTTTCTTGTGTTTCTAACTGAGTGTTTATTATAACTGGTCTAGCTCCTATAGAGGTTTATTATTTTACATGGCACATTTAATGAGCCTGGAGTATTTGTTGTGTTTTTCGTATGGTTTGTATTCGTTAACATGTTTTCATTTTTCACTTTTATTACTTTTCGACCAATGAACAATGATGTTTACGAGAATTGATAGTAGTTGTAAGTCTAGATTAAAAGTGATAATGCATTTAGTAACAGGTTGTATAATTTTAGAAAGTGTTCAATTTTTTTTAGAATTTCTATGGAATTTCTGTAAGTGCATCTAGTGCCACCCCTAGTTGGTTTGGAGTATTGACGACAAACTTGGTTGAGGGACTAATGTGTTTGTGAGAATTGCAGGATAACACAGGTAGTAGTCTCATATTGATTCAGTTTACCTACCAGAGATGGCCCCTAAAAATGTGTGAAGACATTGAAGACAATGGTGGTTCGTGAAGACATTCACGATGAAGACTATGACATGAGAAGACATTCATATGAAGACTACGGAGTGCGAAGACATAGTTGTTTCGTAGTTTCCTTATATTCTTTGTTGAGTTATAGGAACCACCGTACTGTTAAGTGGGGTCCAAGTAAACAAAGTCAGAGTGACTGAAGTGATGCTCAACCAAATCCTATTTCTTCGAGCGAAGACAATGAGAGAAAATCGTATCCAGAGTTGGATGAGTCAGCTTTACTTGTAACCCAAGTCAAGCTGCCGCGTGTGTTTGAAATCCGACCGTTGGACACGTGTCGGTTCCTTAGTGACCCAGGGTCATTTCGGACAAATCAGGTCGGGTTGCCTCCTGGCTATAAATAGCCCATCCCCTACACCATAAATTGGTGGCTGCCCAGAGTTAGTGCACAACTTTTGTCGTTTGAGAGCAACCCACCTCCGAAGCATTTGAGAGAGAGAGATCCTTGCGAGGACAAAGCCCAAAACACCAGAAGCCAAAGAGTGTTAGGCATCACTAAAGTCTTTCTGTCCACGTGACCTGAAGACTTGTTACACTTGAGGACTGTGAATCCTCCAGCCGGTTAGGCGTCACGTTCTAAGCATCCAAGAGTCATTGTAGATCGCCGCTGAACGAAGTCTGCGAAGGTTTGGAAGTCTACCTTGAAGACTTACCAGAGTGATTGGGCAAGGACTGGGTGTCCTTGGCTCAAGGGGAATAAGATGAAGTCGCGGTCTTCTGAATTAAATCTCAGCCTCCCTAACCGGACGTACAGTTGTCACAGCAACCGGAACTGGTCTACCAAATCCTTGTCTTCACCAAGCAACTGATTATATCCTTCACTTCCCTTTACTTCACAGTTTGTCTTCGTGAAGTCATTGCTTGCCTGTATGATCTGATTGACTTCACTGAGTGAAGACTGTTTACTGCTTGGCTTCATACTGTTTTCCATCCTGATCCATACTACCTAGCTGCTGATAGTCTTCATGCTTTCACTTCATTGCATACTTGACTATGGCTTGTCTAGTGTAGTCTACCTTCCGCTGCATATCAATAGGTTCATTTCTATCGCCTGTCTTCAAAGACCTTGTGTTTTGAAGACTCTCATAAAAATCGCCTATTCATCCCCCTCTAGTCGATAACTAACACTTTCAATTGGTATCAGAGCAAGGTGCTCCCTTGTTCTGTGTGATTCGGTTTAACCACCTGGAGTTTTAGCTATGTCGACCGCAGGGACAATCAAGGACTTCGCTGCGTGCCCCATTTTTTATGGTCATGATTATCCCCGATGGATGGCTATGATGAGGAAGCGCCTCCTTGATATGGACAGTGAGCTTTGGACTATCACGGAGATTGGTCTCACCGATTTATGCAAGATGGCGCATGCTGATGATATTCACAAATATACTTTTCTGGATACCAAGGCGAAGGCTGTTATATGCTCATGTCTGTTAAGAGACTAGTTCAGGCGCGTCATGCATCTCTGCAATGCAAAGCTTATATGGGACTGAATCTCTGATGTTTATGATGGTCATCGAAAATGTCAGGACCCATGGTTCCTCGAATTCAAAGAGTCACTCAAAACAATTACTCCCGAACCTGAGCCATCTTCTCCTACCTACTGCTTCATGGCACGTGGTGCCAAGGTAAACTCACGTGATGCTTACTTTCAAACATCCAGCGAAGATGACTCTGAATGTGAATGTAAACCTAGCTACAAAACACTTGCTAAAATTGCAACAGAACAACAAAATGCTATGGAACATATTCAAAAGTTGCTAGACAAAAGCGATGACCTGTTGGATGCGGAAATGACTCGAACTCAATCCTTAATTGAAGGCATTAAAAATCTTCATGTTAAGCACGAAGAATTTTAAAGTCGTCATGAAACACTCTCAGCTACTCATGAGAAGCTTTCCCATGATTATCTTCAAAGGAAGTAAGAACTTGAGAACCTGAGAGCGTCTCATGAAGATCTTCAAAAGGAGAATGAGTCACTTCGTGTTCAACAGATCAGTACTACTCAGGAAGACTTTGAGCCACCATGTTTAAAATGTCTTGAGTGTGATAATGTTGTCTCTGTTGCTGAATGTTCTACTGCTGCTACTGTTGCTATCTCTTCAACTGCTGATGTGGAAACTAACCCCTCTTCTGAGGATACCACTACTATTGCTGATGAGAATGCTAGGTTGAAGACATTGCTTGAAACAGGGATGTACAAAAGCCTCAAAGTGCATCAGACTCTTTGTGATGTCCTCAAGAAATAGATTTTGAACCGAAACCCTAGGAAAGAGGGTGTTGGGTTCGAGAGGAAAATGAATGTTAATGGTTCATACTATAAGCCTGAGTAGTACCCCACAACCACATGGGTTGCTGCAAAGGGACCTTCAGTGGATCCATCTACCTTATCTGGCTTCACTTGTGCTAACCCGATTATCATTGATGAATCCTTTGATGCAAACTATAAACTGTTTAAGAATAAGAATGGCGAAGTTTTTGCTAGGTATATTGGTACTAACTGCAGGAATGTGCCACCTCTGAAGAAGATCTAGGTGCCCAAAAGTTGTCTTGAGAAGCTTCATGTGAATGTCATCATGACCCCACCTGGGAAGAGCACAAACCCCAGACCAAAGGCTTCATATGGTCCAAAGGCTTCATATAGAAAGTGGACTCATCAGAGTCACCCTAACACCAATGTTTTGCAGGGAAACCATACTCAGACGTATGAATATGAGCCTGTTTCATCAAACCGCTATGTTCATAAGACCAAGAACTATTCTGCTTATTCTTATGAGTATTATTCACCTCCTGCAAGGCTATTTGCTAGGGCTCCAAAGCCTAAATTCTCAGATGCCGCACTTAGACTCATTGGTTCTAATCCACCCCTTAAGATGTGGGTGGTTAAGAAGAATTAACTCTCTTTTGCAGGGAATGGTCTCCAGCCAAAAATCAAAAGCTTCTGATGCTTATGCTGGGGACCTAAAACATCTTGTGGGACGCAAAATAAAATGCCAAAATGGTCTTACTATGTATTTCGTCCCAAAATTTCTTGACAAACATCCTATCTACCCTAACCAGGATCTGAACTTTGATAATATACTTGTTCGTCAAATGTTTATGCTTCACACTTCTCTTGGTGAAGCCTATCCCCCCAACTGCACTGTAGGGTACGACACCGAAGGCTTTTGAGTGGATCATGGATAGTGGATGCACTAACCACGTGATCGAAGTCTTCTTATGGATTTAACCCTACGTCCATCTGACAAGAGTCACATCACATTTGGTGACACTGGTAAAAGCAAGGTATTGGGCCTAGGTAGAGTTGCAATCTCAAGGGATCAACACATGGATAAAGTCATGCTTGTTGAACCCCTTGGTTTCAACTTAATGTATGTCTCAATGCTTTGTGACCTGATCATGATTGTGATATTTGGAAAATATCATTGCCTTGTGCTTATGGAATCTGACAAATCTCTAGTCTTCTAAGGATATCGAAAGGACAATCTGTATATGGTAGATTTCTCCGCAGGACCACAGTTGGCTGTATGTCTTATAGCAAAAGCTTCGAGTGCTGGCTCTAGCATCAGAGGCTAGGGCATGCTAGCATGACGAACTTGCACACTCTCGCGAAGAAGAAGCATGTCATAGGCATCGAGGGCGTCAAGTTGAAGAAGGATCATCTATGCGGTGCCTGCGAAGCTGGAAAGATGACTAGGGCCAAGCATCCCTCGAAGACAACCATGACGATGACACGTCCCTTCGAGTTGCTTCACATGGACTTATTCGGCCCTACTCACTACTCTACCCTTACCACTACTGCTTGCCTCTATGGTTTCGTCATAGTTGATGATTACTCAAGATATACATGGGTGCACATAATTCTCTACAAGACTGAAGTGCAGGATGTCTTCAAACGATTCGCCAATCGCGCCATGACCAACTATGGCATCAAGATCAAGCACATCAGAAGTGACAACGGCACTGAATTCAGGAACACCGGCCTCGACACTTATCTTGATACATTGGGCATCACACATGAGTTCTCAGCTCCATACACACCTCAGCAGAATGGCATCATGGAGGGTAAGAACAGAACCCTCATTGAGATGGCACGGACGATGCTTGATGAGTACAAGACCCCAAGAAAGTTCTGGCTTGAAGCTATTGATACTGCATGCCATGTCATCAACCATGTTTATCTTCACAAGTTCCTAAAGAAGACATCATATGAGCTCCTGACTGAGAGCACCTGCCAAATGTGCTAGATGAAGCTACACCAAGTGAATCTATCAAGCTTATGGGTACTGGAGAAATCATATTGTCAGAGGCACGGGCTGAAGAGGAAATCATCATTTCTGCACCTAATTAGCCTGAAGACACTGCTCAGCCTGAAGCCAATGCCGAAGATGAAGACAATGATCAGCAAGAGCAAAATCTTCGCCCAATTCAGCCTCGTGTTGCAAATGAAGTACAGATTGAGAAGATAATTGATAGCATCAATGCACCTGGTCCACTCACTTGTTCAAGAGCAACACAACTTGCAAATTTCTGCGGGCACTTTGCATTTGTCTCAATATCTAAACCCAAGAAAGTTGATGAAGCCGTCATGGAACCTGAATGGATTCAAGCTATGCAAGAAGTGTTGGGGAACGTAGTAATTTCAAAAAATTTCCTACGCACATGCAAGATCATGGTGATGCATAGCAACGAGAGGGGAGAGTGTGTCCACGTACCCTTGTAGACCGAAAGCGGAAGCGTTAGCACAACGCGGTTGATGTAGTCGTACGTCCTCACGATCCGACCGATCAAGTACCGAACGCACGACACCTCCGAGTTCTGCACATGTTCAACTCGATGACGTCCCTCGAACTCCGATCCAGCCGACTGTTGAGGGAGAGTTTCGTCAGCACGATGGCGTGGTGACGATAATGATGTTCTACCGATGCAGGGCTTCGCCTAAGCACCGCTACGATATGATCAAGGTGGATTATGGTGGAGGGGGGCACCACACACGGCTAAGAGATCAAGAGATCAATTGTTGTGTCTTTGGGGTGCCCCTGCCCCCGTATATAAAGGAGTGGAGGAGGGGGAGGGCCGGCCTCTCTATGGCGCGCCCTAGGGGAGTCCTACTCCCGGTCCCACCGGGAGTAGGATTCCCCCTTTCCTAGTAGAACTAGGAGCCCTTCCAAGTAGTAGGAGTAGGAGGGAAGGAAAGGGAAGGGAAAAGGAGAAGGAAGGAAGGGGGCGCCCCCCTTCCTAGTCCAATTCGGACCAGCCCATGGGGAGGGGTGCGGACAACCTTTGAGGCCTTTCTCTCCTTTCCCGTATGGCCCATTAAGGCCCAATACGAATTCCGTAACTCCCCGGTACTTCCGAAAATATCCGAATCACTCGGAACCTTTAAGATGTCCGAATATAGTCGTCCAATATATCGATCTTTACGTCTTGACCATTTAGAGACTCCTCGTCATGTCCCCGATCTCATCTGGGACTCCGAACTCCTTCGGTACATCAAAACACATAAACTCATAATATAACCGTCATCGAACTTTAAGCGTGCGGACCCTATGGGTTCGAGAACTATGTAGACATGACCGAGACACGTCTCCGGTTAATAACCAATAGCGGAACCTCAATGCTCATATTGGCTCTTACATATTCTATGAAGATCTTTATCGGTCAAACTGCATAACAACATACATTGTCCCCTTTGTCATCGGTATGTTACTTGCCTGAGATTCAATCGTCGGTATCTCAATACCTAGTTCAATCTCATTACCGGCAAGTCTCTTTACTCGTTCCGTAATACATCATCCCGCAACTAACTCATTAGTTGCAATGCTTGCAAGGCTTATAGTGATGTGCATTACCGAGTGGGCCCAGAGATACCTCTCTGACAATCGGAGTGACAAATCCTAATCTTGAAATACGCCAACCCAACAAGTACCTTCGGAGACACCTGTAGAGCACCTTTATAATCACTCAGTTACGTTGTGATGTTTGGTGGCACACAAAGTGTTCCTCCGGTAAACGGGAGTTGCATAATCTCATAGTCATAGGAACATGTATAAGTCATGAAGAAAGCAATATCAACAAACTAAACGATCAAGTGCTAAGCTAACGGAATGGGTCAAGTCAATCACATCATTCTCCTAATGATGTGATCCCGTTAATCAAATGACAACTCATGCCTATGGTTAGGAAACATAACCATCTTTGATCAACGAGCTAGTCAAGTAGAGGCATACTAGTGACACTCTGTTTGTCTATGTATTCACACATGCATTATGTTTCCGGTTAATACAATTCTAGCATGAATAATAAACATTTATCATGATATAAGGAAATAAATAATAACTTTATTATTGCCTCTAGGGCATATTTCCTTCAGTCTCCCATTTGCACTAGAGTCAATAATCTAGTTCACATCGCCATGTGATTTAATACCAATAGTTCACATCACCATGTGATTAACACCCATAGTTCATATTTACATGTGACCAACACCCGAAGGGTTTACTAGAGTCAATAATCTAGTTCACATTGCTATGTGATTAACACCCAAAGAGTACTAAGGTGTGATCATGTTTTGCTTGTGAGAGAAGTTTAGTCAACGGGTCTGCCACATTCAGATCCGTAAGTATTTTGCAAATTTCTATGTCAACAATGCTCTGCACGGAGCTACTCTAGATAATTGCTCCCACTTTCAATATGTATCCAGATTGAGATTTAGAGTCATCTGGATCAGTGTCAAAATTTGCATCGACGTAACCCTTTACGACGAACCTTTTTGTCACCTCCATAATCGAGAAACATATCCTTATTCTACTAAGGATAATTTTGACTGTTGTCTAGTGATCTACTCCTAGATCACTATTGTACTCCCTTGCCAAAAACAGTGTAGGGTATACAATAGATTTGGTACACAACATGGCATACTTTATAGAACCTATGGCCAAGGCATAGGGAATGACTTTCATTCTCTTTCTATCTTCTGCCGTGGTCGGGCTTTGAGTCTTACTCAATTTCACACCTTGTAACACAGGCAAGAACTCTTTCTTTGACTGTTCCATTTTGAACTACTTCAAAAACTTGTCAAGGTATGTACTCATTGAAAAACTTATCAAGCGTCTTGATCTATCTCTATAGATCTTGATGCTCAATATGTAAGCAGCTTCACCGAGGTCTTTCTTTGAAAAACTCCTTTCAAACACTCCTTTATGCTTTGCAGAATAATTCTACATTATTTCCGATCAACAATATGTCATTCACATATACTTATCAGAAATGTTGTAGTGCTCCCACTCACTTTCTTGTAAATACAGGCTTCACCGCAAGTCTGTATAAAACTATATGCTTTGATCAACTTATCAAAGCGTATATTCCAACTCCGAGATGCTTGCACCAGTCCATAGATGGATCGCTGGAGCTTGCATATTTTGTTAGCACCTTTAGGATTGACAAAACTTTCTTGTTGCATTATAAACAACTCTTCTTTAATAAATCCATCAAGGAATGTAGTTTTGTTTATCCATTTGCCAGATTTCATAAAATGTGGCAATTGCTAACATGATTCGGACAGACTTTAAGCATAGATACGAGTGAGAAACTCTCATCGTAGTCAACACCTTGAACTTGTCAAAAACCTTTTGCGAGAATTCTAGCTTTGCAGATATTAACACTACTATCAGCGTCCGTCTTCCTCTTGAAGATCCATTTAATCTCAATGGCTCGCCGATCTTTGGGCAAGTCAATCAAAGACCATACTTTGTTCTTATACATGGATCTCATCTCAGATTTCATGGCCTCAAGCCATTTCGCGGAATCTGGGCGCATCATCGCTTCCTCATAGTTCGTAGGTTCGTCATGGTCAAGTAACATGACCTCTAGATGTAGCGACCAGACCTCAAACGGTCCAATCTCTGTGATCCAGTGTCATCCCTGGATCAGTAATGCTGACACCGCACAGTACTTGAAGGATTTATAACAGAGTAGCAATCACACACTTATTACAACGAGTGTCTCAAAAGAGAACTTATTACAATTAATATGGCTTAAGCCATCTATTAACGATAACAGTGGAAGGCTTGGAAGATAAGTGAGTCCATCAACTCCAATGGCATCACTAAGTATAGAACCACGACCTAAAAGGCTCCTTACTCGTCGTCTGAAAAGTCTGCAACATGAACATTGCAGCCCGAAACGGGTCAGCACATGGAATATGCTGGCAAAGTAACACATAGAGAGCAATGAAAGAATAAGGCTATACTACATGCATATTTGGCTGGTGGAAAGCTTTATGGTTACAGTTTTGCGTAAAGCCAATTTTTCCCTACTACAAAGGAATAAATTTCATTTAACTGTCATGGTAGTTGTTAAACATTGAGAGTGAAGACACCCTCTCAATCCCAATTAAGCATCATCATTTAAACCCAACAAAATTAATTAGAGTAACATGATGAGATTCACATGATAATCCAAGTACTAGATACTCAAATTGTCCATAACCGGGCATACGTCTAACCATGATTAGTTTATACACTCTGCAAAGGTTTGCGCACTTTTCCCCACAATACTCGATCTCCTCCATTGGGATTCTCGCACTACATGGTGTTTGAGAAACGGATGACCGAGACATAGTCTTTCAGAAGCGCTTGCACCTTACGAACGGGTAGACCGTACCAACCTACATCCCCTACATCTGCTAGTCTACCACTGTAAGAGTTCGCACGACTTAGTCAACTATGCTAGAGCCCATAGTAGCTTGTGGCTGCACACGGAAGTTTCTAGTATGAATAATCTCATGATCCCTTTGAGTCTGGGTGGCGGCCCAAAAGAAAAACAGGCAATCGCTGGAATACCCAGGTGCCTCAATCCACCCAGATGTGTGTTTAAGTTTCCACCTTAGATAAACCATTAATTTAACAATCTCACATCTGTCATGGATACACTCACCCAATCCACGTCTACTAGCATAGCATGGCAATAAGCAAATGTAGAAATAACTCCCAAAGGTTTGATAATAAAACAGGTAATAGGTACTACCTCACCTACTTCCCAAAACCCACAATTTAATTAGATCCTAATCATGCATTGTTTGAGGATTGATCTAATGCAATAAAAACTGGGTAGTAGGAGGTATGATCAAAGTGTTACTTGCCTTGCTGATGATCCGCAAAACCTAGCGATTCGAAGTAGCAAGCGGCGCACTCCGGGTACTCTATCGCAAACAAACAAGCATACAATAAGTACTCATCTAATGCACGGGTAAAACTAAAATAAGAGATCTAACCAAAAAGTTCAACTTAAGAACTCTGGTTTGCAAAAAGAATCAAATCGAACGAAGCAACAAAAAACAAGCGGCAAAAGAAACAAGCTTCGTTTACTAATCTAGATCTAGGTCAAATTTTACAGAGGCAAAAACCTGTTTGAGTTGGTTAAAAGGAAAGAGGGTTTCGAGACGAAACTCCAGGCGCTTGAATCGCCTGATTCCGACAAACGAGCGAAAAGTTATACTAGAATGAAAATCGGATCAGAAATCGCGATCACAAAAATCACGAAAAAAATCCGAGAAAAAGAAAAACGATGAACAGATTAATGAACGAACGTTCGTTATCTGGATCTAAACGATGAACGCGTTCGTTAAAACGAACGAACGAGCGAACGCTCGCTAATTAACATAAACTGAAAAAAAACCGATCTAATAAAAAAACGGATCTAAAAAACCGACGAAAAACCGGCGGAAAAACGGTTTTTCTAAAAAAACCGGCGGCGGGTCAACCTTGGCGGGCGGGTCCGGTGTCAGCGTCGGCGGTGGCGGGCGGCGGCTTGGGGCACGGGCTAGGGTTTCCTGGGGCGGCGGCTTGGGCTAAAGCGGCCCGGGGTGGCGCTATTTAAAGGGCCCCGGCCAGAGGAGTCCTGGCCGATCCCGGCCTGTAGTCGGTTCGTTTTTTAAATAATTATGCGCATAAAAACAAATAAAAGAAATACTAGACGGATTCCAAAAATCTCGAAATAAATTATCCCCGGCTTCTAAAATCAAGCCGCACAGGATGAACATTTATTTGGGGCCTAAATGCAATTTTGTAAAACGCACATTTTTCCTAAATTCAAATACAATTGCAAATAAAACCAAAATAAAATCTTATTTGATTTTATTATTAAATCCTCAATATTTCTTTATTTTTGGGAAAGTCATTTTATTCCCTCTCTCATATTTTTATGATATAAATAAATGAATATAAAATAAATAAAATCATATGATCCTATTTTCAAAATTTGAGAAAACTCAAATATGAAAATAACGAAATCCCCAACTCTCTCCGAGGGTCCTTGAGTTGCGTAGAATTTCTAGGATCAACCAAAATGCAATAAAATATGATATGCAATGATGATCTAATGTATAACATTCCAAATTGAAAATTTGTAATGTTACAAACCTACCCCCCTTAAGATGAATCTCGCCCTCGAGATTCGGGTTGGCTAGAAAATAGGTGAGGGTGGTCCTTCAGCAGATCTTCCTCTCGCTCCCAGGTGGCTTCATCCTCCGTGTGGTGGCTCCACTGGACTTTGCAAAACTTGATGACCTTGCTGCGGGTGACTCGCCTGACATACTCAAGAATCTTGACTAGTTTCTCCTCATAGGTCAAATCACTGTCCAACTGAATCGCTTCCAGCGGCACTGTATCTTTCAGCGGTATATCAGCCATCTCTGCGTGGCACTTCTTCAACTAGGAAACGTTGAATACATCGTGAACTCCTGACAATCCTTCGAGCAATTTCAACTTGTAGGCTACTTCTCCCATACGCTCCAAAACCTTGTATGGTCCTACAAAACGTGGCACTAACTTTTCCTTAACTCCAAAGCGTTTAACTCATCGAAGTGGAGATACTCGAAGATAAACCCGGTCTCCGACCTCGTAAACTGTCTCCTTGCGTTTAGAATCTGCGTAGCTCTTCTGCTTAGACTGAGCTACCTTGAGCCTATCGCGAATCAATTTCAACTTCTATTCAGACTACTTAATCAGGTCCGGTCCAAACAACTGGCGGTCTCCAACTTCATCCCACGACAATGGGGTCCTGCACCTCCTTCCGTATAAGGCTTCGAAAGGGGCCATCTTCAAACTAGATTGATAGCTGTTGTTGTAAGAGAACTCTGCGTACGGCAAATTGTCGTCCCAGCTAGATCCATAATCTAGCGCACAAGCTCTTAGCATATCCTCCAAAATCTGATTGACTCTCTCGGTCTGTCCATCTATCTGCGGATGGAAAGCTGTACTGAACTCTATCCTGGTACCCAAAGTTTCGTGCAAATGATTCCAGAACTTTGAGGTAAACTGGGTTCCTTTGTCTGATACAATGCTCCTTGGAACTCCATGCAGACATACGATCCTGGTCATGTATATCTTTGCCAACTTAGCACTAGCGTAAGTAGTCTTCACTGGGATGAAATGCGCTACCTTTGTCAAACGATCTACTACTACCCAAATCAAATCATAGCCTGAACGTGTTCTGGGCAATCCCGTAATAAAATCCATGCCTAGCTTATCCCACTTCCATTCGGGTATTGGCAATGGCTGTAGCAATCCTGCTGGCTTCTGATGCTCTGCTTTTACTCTCTGACATACATCACAAACTGCTACATACTCCGCAATATCCTTCTTCATTCCGGTCCACCAGAAAGTATCTTTCAAATCCAAATACATCTTGGTATTTCCTGGGTGAATCAAATATGGTGAATCATGGGCCTCTTGCAGAATTAACTTCCCGATCTTCAGGTTATTAGGTACATAAACACGGTCTTCAAACCATAAGGTATCGTGCTCATCCTCACGAAATCCTTTAGCTTTTCCTTTGATCATTTTCTCCTTTATAGAAACAATCTCCTTGTCAGTCCTTTGAGCTTCTCTGATCTTATCCATCAAAGTAGACTGAATCTCCAATGCTGCTACATAGCCTCTCTGAACTATCTCCAAACATAGATCACGAAGATCCTCGGCTAACTCCCTTGGTAAATCTCCCGTCATTAGGGTGTTGACATGGCTTTTATGGCTCAATGCGTCGGCTACTACGTTAGCCTTCCCGGGATGATAATGCAATCTCATATCATAATCCTTGATGAGCTCCAACCATCTCCTTTGCCTGAGATTCAACTCCTTCTGCGTGAAAATGTACTTCAAACTCTTGTGATCCGCGTACACCTCGCAGTGGTTCCAAATGAGAAAATGTCTCCAAGTTTTCAATGCATGCACTACGGCTGCTAACTCCAAATCACGCGTGGCATAATTCAACTCATGAGGCTTAAGCTGTCGTGAGGCATATTAAACAACTCTTCCCTCCTACATAAGCACTGCTCCAAGTCCTCGACGTGAAGCGTCGCAATATACCTCATAATCCTTGTTCTGATCCGGCAAAATCAATACTGGTGATGTAACCAAACGTTTCTTCAACTCCTGAAAACTGGCCTCACATTTCTCAGTCCATTTGAACTTGGTATCCTTCTTCAACAACTCCGGCATAGGTTTTGCAATCTTCGAGAAATTTTCAATGAATCACCGGTAGTATCCTGTGAGTCCAAGAAAACTCCGGATCTCTCCAACTGTTGTTGGGGCTTCCCAATTCGTCACAGTGTCAACCTTGGTGGGATCTACTGCTATACCTTCTCCGGATATAACGTGTCCTAGGAATCCAACTTCCTTCAACCAAAATTCACATTTTCTAAACTTGGCATATCACTGATGTTTTC